>NC_043023.1:7346991-7364844 GCF_006345805.1 Octopus sinensis
CACTTTTGGCGTGCAACTTGGGTGCAACACAATTTCCTTTCTTTTTGTTTCTAGAAACTACCAGTCAGGAACGAAAAGCAAGTTTAAAAATGCATATAATACTTTATTTTCTTGGTTCAACAATGAAACAGGATGGTATGTTTTTATCCACCTGGTTCTAAGCAGCAAGGCTGAATTCAAACGTTTGTAAGCTTTACAACAATTCAGCAGCAGTGGAACAGGCTTCTGGAACAGGTTTCAAAATATATGTCCTTTGGCTTCTATCGCTGTGACTCATTCTTCAGTCTCTAGCGCATGTGCATGAGGAAACTTCTTATGCCTTTCCAGAAGGTTCCATAGGCTGATCACACGCACACTGAAGAAGGACGTTCTGCACACGCACACTGAAGAATGACGTTGCGTGTGCGCACACTGGAAAATGACGTCACTACAGACATTCCAGCCGTGACCATCCCATCCATTATTCAGAAATAGTATATCAAAGGTATAGTGATTAATATTAGTGGCTGTAGTTGTTGTTTAGCCACAGGTCAGTCCTAACCCAGACAGACCTATGATCAAAGACATTCCAGCCGTGACCATCCCATCCACTATTCAGACATAGTAACTCTAATGTATAGTGGTTAATATTAGTGGCTATAGTTGTTGTTTAGCCCCAGGTCAGTCCTAACCCAGACAGAACTATGATCAAAGACATTCCAGCCGTGACCATCCCATCCACTATTCAGACAGTATCTCTAATGTATAGTGGTTATATTAGTGGCTATAGTTGTTATTTAGCCCCAGGTCTGTCCCAACCCAGACAGACCTATGATCAAAGGCATTCCAGCCTTGACCATCCCATCCATTATTCAGACATATTATATCTAATGTATAGTGGTTAATATTAGTGGCTATAGTTGTTGTTGTCGTCCAGGTCAATCATAATCAAGACAGGCCTATGATCAACGACATTCCAGCCGTGACCATCCCATCCGTTATTCAGACATAGTATATCTAATGTATAGTGGTTAATATTAGTGGCTATAGTTGTTGTTTAGCCCCAGGTCAGTCCTAACCCAGACAGACCTATGATCAAAGACATTCCAGCCGTGACCATCCCATCCACTATTCAGACATAGTATCTCTAATGTATAGTGGTTAATATTAGTGGCTATAGTTGTTATTTAGCCCCAGGTCTGTCCCAACCCAGACAGACCTATGATCAAAGGCATTCCAGCCTTGACCATCCCATCCATTATTCAGACATAGTATATCTAATGTATAGTGGTTAATATTAGTGGCTATAGTTGTTGTTTCGCCCCAGGTCAATCATAATCAAGACAGGCCTATGATCAACGACATTCCAGCCGTGACCATCCCATCCGTTATTCAGACATAGTATATCTAATGTATAGTGGTTAATATTAGTGGCTATAGTTGTTGTTTAGCCCCAGGTCAATCCCAACCCAGACAGACCTATGATCAAAAACATTCCAGCCGTGACCATGCCATCAATTATTCAGACATAGTATATCTAATGTACAGGGGTTAATATTAGTGGCTATAGTTGTTGTTTAGCCCCAGGTCAGTCCCAACCCAGACAAACCTATGATCAAAGACATTCCAGCCGTGACCATCCCATCAATTATTCAGATATAGTGTATCTAAAGTATAGTGGTTAATATTAGTGGCTATAGTTGTTGTTTAGCCCCAGGTTAGTCCTAATCACGACAGGCCTATGATCAAAGACATTCCAGCCGTGACCATCCCATCGATTATTCAGACATAGTATATCTAATGTATAGTGGTTAATATTAGTGGCTATAGTTGTTGTTTGGCCCCAGGTCAGTCATAATCAAGACAGGCCTATGATCAAAGACATTCCAGCCGTGACCACCCCATCCATTATTCAGACATAGTATATCTCATGAATAGTGGTTAATATTAGTGGCTATAGTTGTTGTTTAGCCCCAGGTCAGTCCTAACCCAGACAGACCTATGATCAAAGACATTCCAGCCGTGACCATCCCATCCATTATTCAGACATAGTATATCTAATGTACAGTGGTTAATATTAGTGGCTATAGTTGTTGTTTGGCCCCAGGTCAGTCATAATCAAGACAGGCCTATGATCAAAGACATGTAAGGGAACTGGTTGCTTCTTTACACTTTTGGCGTGCAACTTGGTGCAACACAATTTCCTTTCTTTTTGTTTCTAGAAACTACCAGTCAGGAACGAAAAGCAAGTTTAAAAATACATATAATACTTTATTTTCTTGGTCAACAATGAAACACGATGGTATGTTTTTATCCACCTGGTTCTAAGCAGCAAGGCTGAATTCAAACGTTTGTAAGCTTTACAACAATTCAGCAGCAGTGGAACAGGCTTCTGGAACAGGTTTCAAAATATATGTCCTTGGCTTCTATTGCTGTGACTCATTCTTCAGTCTCTAGCGCATGTGCATGAGGAAACTTCTTATGCCTTTCCAGAAGGTTCCATAGGCTGATCACACGCACACTGAGAAGGACGTTCTGCACACGCACACTGAAGAATGACGTTGCGTGTGCGCGCACTGGAATATGACGTCACTACAGACATTCCAGCCGTGACCATCCCATCCATTATTCAGAAATAGTATATCAAAGGTATAGTGATTAATATTAGTGGCTGTAGTTGTTGTTTAGCCACAGGTCAGTCCTAACCCAGACAGACCTATGATCAAGACATTCCAGCCGTGACCATCCCATCCACTATTCAGACATAGTATCTCTAATGTATAGTGGTTAATATTAGTGGCTATAGTTGTTGTTTAGCCCCAGGTCAGTCCTAACCCAGACAGAACTATGATCAAAGACATTCCAGCCGTGACCATCCCATCCACTATTCAGACATAGTATCTCTAATGTATAGTGGTTAATATTAGTGGCTATAGTTGTTGTTTAGCCCCAGGTCAGTCCTAACCCAGACAGACCTATGATCAAAGACATTCCAGCCGTGACCATCCCATCCATTATTCAGACATAGTATATCTAATGTACAGTGGTTAATATTAGTGGCTATAGTTGTTGTTTGGCCCCAGGTCAGTCATAATCAAGACAGGCCTATGATCAAAGACATGTAAAGGGAACTGGTTGCTTCTTTACACTTTTGGCGTGCAACTTGGGTGCAACACAATTTCCTCCTTTCTTTTTGTTCTCTAGAAACTACCAGTCAGGAACGAAAAGCAAGTTTAAAAATACATATAATACTTTATTTTCTTGGTTCAACAATGAAACACGATGGTATGTTTTTATCCACCTGGTTCTAAGCAGCAAGGCTGAATTCAAACGTTTGTAAGCTTTACAACAATTCAGCAGCAGTGGAACAGGCTTCTGGAACAGGTTTCAAAATATATGTCCTTTGGCTTCTATTGCTGTGACTCATTCTTCAGTCTCTAGCGCATGTGCATGAGGAAACTTCTTATGCCTTTCCAGAAGGTTCCATAGGCTGATCACACGCACACTGAAGAAGGACGTTCTGCACACGCACACTGAAGAATGACGTTGCGTGTGCGCGCACTGGAATATGACGTCACTACAGACATTCCAGCCGTGACCATCCCATCCATTATTCAGAAATAGTATATCAAAGGTATAGTGATTAATATTAGTGGCTGTAGTTGTTGTTTAGCCACAGGTCAGTCCTAACCCAGACAGACTATGATCAAAGACATTCCAGCCGTGACCATCCCACTATTCAGACATAGTATCTCTAATTGTAGTGGTTAATATTAGTGGCTATAGTTGTTGTTTAGCCCCAGGTCAGTCCTAACCCAGACAGAACTATGATCAAAGACATTCCAGCCGTGACCATCCCATCCACTATTCAGACATAGTATCTCTAATGTATAGTGGTTATATTAGTGGCTATAGTTGTTATTTAGCCCCAGGTCTGTCCCAACCCAGACAGACCTATGATCAAAGGCATTCCAGCCTTGACCATCCATCCATTATTCAGACAGATTATATCTAATGTATAGTGGTTAATATTAGTGGCTATAGTTGTTGTTTCGTCCCAGGTCAATCATAATCAAGACAGGCCTATGATCAACGACATTCCAGCCGTGACCATCCCATCCGTTATTCAGACATAGTATATCTAATGTATAGTGGTTAATATTAGTGGCTATAGTTGTTGTTTAGCCCCAGGTCAGTCCTAACCCAGACAGACCTATGATCAAAGACATTCCAGCCGTGACCATCCCATCCACTATTCAGACATAGTATCTCTAATGTATAGTGGTTAATATTAGTGGCTATAGTTGTTATTTAGCCCCAGGTCTGTCCCAACCCAGACAGACCTATGATCAAAGGCATTCCAGCCTTGACCATCCCATCCATTATTCAGACATAGTATATCTAACTGTATAGTGGTTAATATTAGTGGCTATAGTTGTTGTTTCGCCCCAGGTCAATCATAATCAAGACAGGCCTATGATCAACGACATTCCAGCCGTGACCATCCCATCCGTTATTCAGACATAGTATATCTAATGTATAGTGGTTAATATTAGTGGCTATAGTTGTTGTTTAGCCCCAGGTCAATCCCAACCCAGACAGACCTATGATCAAAAACATTCCAGCCGTGACCATGCCATCAATTATTCAGACATAGTATATCTAATGTACAGGGGTTAATATTAGTGGCTATAGTTGTTGTTTAGCCCCAGGTCAGTCCCAACCCAGACAAACCTATGATCAAAGACATTCCAGCCGTGACCATCCCATCAATTATTCAGATATAGTATATCTAAAGTATAGTGGTTAATATTAGTGGCTATAGTTGTTGTTTAGCCCCAGGTTAGTCCTAATCACGACAGGCCTATGATCAAAGACATTCCAGCCGTGACCATCCCATCGATTATTCAGACATAGTATATCTAATGTATAGTGGTTAATATTAGTGGCTATAGTTGTTGTTTGGCCCCAGGTCAGTCATAATCAGACAGGCCTATGATCAAAGACATTCCAGCCGTGGACCACCCCATCCATTATTCAGACATAGTAATCTCATGAATAGTGGTTAATATTAGTGGCTATAGTTGTTGTTTAGCCCCAGGTCAGTCCTAACCCAGACAGCCTATGATCAAAGACATCCAGCCGTGACCATCCCATCCATTATTCAGACATAGTATATCTAATGTACAGTGGTTAATATTAGTGGCTATAGTTGTTGTTTGGCCCCAGGTCAGTCATAATCAAGACAGGCCTATGATCAAAGACATGTAAAGGGAACTGGTTGCTTCTTTACACTTTTGGCGTGCACTTGGGGGCAACACAATTTCCTTTCTTTTTGTTTCTAGAAACTACCAGTCAGGAACGAAAAGCAAGTTTAAAAATACATATAATACTTTATTTTCTTGGTTCAACAATGAAACACGATGGTATGTTTTTATCCACCTGGTTCTAAGCAGCAAGGCTGAATTCAAACGTTTGTAAGCTTTACAACAATTCAGCAGCAGTGGAACAGGCTTCTGGAACAGGTTTCAAAATATATGTCCTTTGCTTCTATGGCTGTGACTCAGTTGTAAGCTTTACAACAATTCAGCAGCAGTGGAACAGGCTTCTGGAACAGGTTTCAAAATATATGTCCTTTGGCTTCTATTGCTGTGACTCATTCTTCAGTCTCTAGCGCATGTGCATGAGGAAACTTCTTATGCCTTTCCAGAAGGTTCCATAGGCTGATCACACGCACACTGAAGAAGGACGTTCTGCACACGCACACTGAAGAATGACGTTGCGTGTGCGCACACTGGAATATGACGTCACTACAGACATTCCAGCCGTGACCATCCCATCCATTATTCAGAAATAGTATATCAAAGGTATAGTGATTAATATTAGTGGCTGTAGTTGTTGTTTAGCCACAGGTCAGTCCTAACCCAGACAGACCTATGATCAAAGACATTCCAGCCGTGACCATCCCATCCACTATTCAGACATAGTATCTCTAATGTATAGTGGTTAATATTAGTGGCTATAGTTGTTGTTTAGCCCCAGGTCAGTCCTAACCCAGACAGAACTATGATCAAAGACATTCCAGCCGTGACCATCCCATCCACTATTCAGACATAGTATCTCTAATGTATAGTGGTTAATATTAGTGGCTATAGTTGTTATTTAGCCCCAGGTCTGTCCCAACCCAGACAGACCTATGATCAAAGGCATTCCAGCCTTGACCATCCCATCCATTATTCAGACATATTATATCTAATGTATAGTGGTTAATATTAGTGGCTATAGTTGTTGTTTCGTCCCAGGTCAATCATAATCAAGACAGGCCTATGATCAACGACATTCCAGCGGTGACCATCCCATCCGTTATTCAGACATAGTATATCTAATGTATAGTGGTTAATATTAGTGGCTATAGTTGTTGTTTAGCCCCAGGTCAGTCCTAACCCAGACAGACCTATGATCAAAGACATCCAGCCGTGACCATCCCATCCACTATTCAGACATAGTATCTCTAATGTATAGTGGTTAATATTAGTGGCTATAGTTGTTATTTAGCCCCAGGTCTGTCCCAACCCAGACAGACCTATGATCAAAGGCATTCCAGCCTTGACCATACCCATCCATTATTCAGACATAGTATATCTAATGTTAGTGTTAATATTAGTGGCTATAGTTGTTGTTTCGCCCCAGGTCAATCATAATCAAGACAGGCCTATGATCAACGACATTCCGCCGTGACCATCCCATCCGTTATTCAGACATAGTATATCTAATGTAGTGGTTAATATTAGTGCTATAGTTGTTGTTTAGCCCCAGGTCAATCCCAACCCAGACAGACCTATGATCAAAAACATTCCAGCCGTGACCATGCCATCAATTATTCAGACATAGTATATCTAATGTACAGGGGTTAATATTAGTGGCTATAGTTGTTGTTTAGCCCCAGGTCAGTCCCAACCCAGACAAACCTATGATCAAAGACATTCCAGCCGTGACCATCCCATCATTATTCAGATATAGTATATCTAAAGTATAGTGGTTAATATTAGTGGCTATAGTTGTTGTTTAGCCCCAGGTTAGTCCTAATCACGACAGGCCTATGATCAAAGAACATTCCAGCCGTGACCATCCCATCGATTATTCAGACATAGTATATCTAATGTATAGTGGTTATATTAGTGGCTATAGTTGTTGTTTGGCCCCAGGTCAGTCATAATCAAGACAGGCCTATGATCAAAGACATTCCAGCCGTGACCACCCCATCCATTATTCAGACATAGTATATCTCATGAATAGTGGTTAATATTAGTGGCTATAGTTGTTGTTTAGCCCCAGGTCAGTCCTAACCCAGACAGACCTATGATCAAAGACATTCCAGCCGTGACCATCCCATCCATTATTCAGACATAGTATATCTAATGTACAGTGGTTAATATTAGTGGCTATAGTTGTTGTTTGGCCCCAGGTCAGTCATAATCAAGACAGGCCTATGATCAAAGACATGTAAAGGGAACTGGTTGCTTCTTTACACTTTTGGCGTGCAACTTGGGTGCAACACAATTTCCTTTCTTTTTGTTTCTAGAAACTACCAGTCAGGAACGAAAAGCAAGTTTAAAAATACATATAATACTTTATTTTCTTGGTTCAACAAGAAACACGATGGTGTATGTTTTTCCATCCACCTGGTTCTAAGCAGCAAGGCTGAATTCAAACGTTTGTAAGCTTTACAACAATTCAGCAGCAGTGGAACAGGCTTCTGGAACAGGTTTCAAAATATATGTCCTTTGGCTTCTATGGCTGTGACTCAGTTGTAAGCTTTACAACACATTCAGCAGCAGTGGAACAGGCTTCTGGAACAGGTTTCAAAATATATGTCCTTTGGCTTCTATTGCTGTGACTCATTCTTCATCTCTACTCCGCGCATGTGCATGAGGAAACTTCTTATGCCTTTCCAGAAGGTTTCCATATGGTGATCACACGCACAGTGAGAGAAGGTGTTATCACACGCACACTACTGAAGAATGCGTGCGTTGCGCACACTGGAATATGCACGCACACTGACACATAAGAATGACCATCCCTCACATGCGAGGCTGGAAGTATGACGTCATCGATAGTTGACACATTAGTCAAGTAACCTAGACAGACCTATGATTATATCACGTGACCTATGTATCAGAATAAGTATAGGTGGCTAGAGGTTTAGTTGTTGTAGGCCACAGGTCAGTCCTAACCCAGACAGACCTATGATCAAAGACATTCCAGCCGTGACCATCCCATCCACTATTCAGACATAGTATCTCTAATATATTTATAATTAGTGGTTAATATTAGTGGCTTGTTTTTTAGCCCCAGGTCAGTCCTAACCCAGACAGAACTATGATCAAGACATTCCAGCCGTGACCATCCCATCCACTACACATATCATATCTCTAATGTATAGTGGTTAATATTAGTGGCTATAGTTGTTATTTAGCCCCAGGTCTGTCCCAACCATACAGACCTATGATCAAAGGCATTCCAGCCTTGACCATCCCATCCATTATTCAGACATATTATATCTAATGTATAGTGGTTAATATTAGTGGCTATAGGTTGTTTTGTCCCAGGTCAATCATAATCAGACAGGCCTATGATCAACGACATTCCAGCCGTGACCATCCCATCCGTTATTCAGACATAGTATATCTAATGTATATGTGGTTAATATTAGTGGCTATAGTTGTTGTTTTTTAGCCCCAGGTCAGTCCTAACCCAGACAGACCTATGATCAAAGACATTCCAGCCGTGACCATCCCATCCACTATTCAGACATAGTATCTCTAATGTATAGTGGTTAATATTAGTGGCTATAGTTGTTATTTAGCCCCAGGTCTGTCCCAACCCAGACAGACCTATGATCAAAGGCATTCCAGCCTTGACCATCCCACCTTTCATTAGACAGACTAGATATCTAATGTATAGTGGTTTAATATTAGTGGCTATAGTTTTTGTTTCGCCCCAGGTCAATCATAATCAACGACCCTATGATCAACGACATTCGACATTCCACACCGTGACCATCCCATCCGTTATTCAGACATAGTATCTATAATGTATAGTGGTTAATATTTGTGGCTATAGTTGTTGTTTAGCACCAGGTCAATCCCACCCAGACAGACCTATGATCAAAAACATTCCAGCCACCTGACCATGCCATCAATTATTCAGACATAGTATATCTAATGTACAGGGGTTAATATTAGTGGCTATAGTTGTTGTTTAGCCCCAGGTCAGTCCCAACCCAGACAAACCTATGATCAAAAACATTCCAGCCGTGACCATCCCATCAATTATTCAGATAATAGTATAGTTATCTAAAGTATAGTGGTTTAATATTAGTGGCTATAGTTGTGTTGTTTAGCCCCAGGTTAGTCCTAATACACGACAGCCTATGATCAAAGACATTCCAGCCGTGACCATCCCATCGATTCATCAGATTATATCATAGTAATATCTATGTATAGTGGTTAGGTATTTAGTGGCTATTGTTGTTGTTTGGCCCCAGGTCAGTCATAATCAAGACAGGCCTATGATCAAAGACATTCCAGCCGCCGTGACCACCCCATCCATTATTCAGACATAGTATATCTCATGAATAGTGGTTAATATTGTGGCTATAGTTGTTGTTTAGCCCCAGGTCAGTCCTAACCAGACAGAACTATGATCAAAGACATTCCAGCCGTGACCATCCCATCCATTATTCAGACATAGTATATCTAATGTACAGTGGTTAATATTAGTGGCTATGTTTGTTTGGCCCCAGGTCATTCATAATCAAGACAGGGCTATGATCAAAGACATGTAAGGGAACTGGTTGCTTCTTTACACTTTTGGCGTGCAACTTGGGTGCAACACAATTTCCTTTCTTTTGTTTCTAGAAACTACCAGTCAGGAACGAAAAGCAAGTTTAAAAACATATAATACTTTATTTTCTTGGTTCAACAATGAAACAGGATGGTATGTTTTTATCCACCACCTGGTTCTAAGCAGCAAGGCTGAATTCAAACGTTTGTAAGCTTTACAACAATTCAGGCAGCAGTGGAACAGGCTTCTGGAAACAGTTTCAAAATATATGTCCTTTGGCTTCTATGGCTGTGACCAGTTGTAAGCTTTACAACAATTCAGCAGCAGTGGAACAGGCTTCTGGAACAGGTTTCAAAATATATGTCCTTTGGCTTCTATTGCTGTGACTCATTCTTCAGTCTCTAGCGCATGTGCATGAGGAAACTTCTTATGCCTTTCCAGAAGGTTCCATAGGCTGATCACACGCACACTGAAGAAGGACGTTCTGCACACGCACACTGAAGAATGACGTTGCGTGTGCGCACACTGGAAAATGACGTCACTACAGACATTCCAGCCGTGACCATCCCATCCATTATTCAGAAATAGTATATCAAAGGTATAGTGATTAATATTAGTGGCTATAGTTGTTGTTTAGCCCCAGGTCAGTCCTAACCCAGACAGAACTATGATCAAAGACATTCCAGCCGTGACCATCCCATCCACTATTCAGACATAGTATCTCTAATGTATAGTGGTTAATATTAGTGGCTATAGTTGTTATTTAGCCCCAGGTCTGTCCCAACCAAGACAGACCTATGATCAAAGGCATTCCAGCCTTGACCATCCCATCCATTATTCAGACATATTATATCTAATGTATAGTGGTTAATATTAGTGGCTATAGTTGTTGTTTCGTCCCAGGTCAATCATAATCAAGACAGGCCTATGATCAACGACATTCCAGCCGTGACCATCCCATCCGTTATTCAGACATAGTATATCTAATGTATAGTGGTTAATATTAGTGGCTATAGTTGTTGTTTAGCCCCAGGTCAGTCCTAACCCAGACAGACATATGATCAAAGACATTCCAGCCGTGACCATCCCATCCACTATTCAGACATAGTATCTCTAATGTATAGTGGTTAATATTAGTGGCTATAGTTGTTATTTAGCCCCAGGTCTGTCCCAACCCAGACAGACCTATGATCAAAGGCATTCCAGCCTTGACCATCCCATCCATTATTCAGACATAGTATATCTAATGTATAGTGGTTAATATTAGTGGCTATAGTTGTTGTTTGTCCCCAGGTCAGTCATAATCAAGACAGGCCTATGATCAAAGACATTCCAGCCGTGACCATCCCATCCATTATTCAGACATAGTATATCTAATGTATAGTGGTTAATATTAGTGGCTATAGTTGTTGTTTGTCCCAGGTCAGTCCATAATCAAGACAGGCCTATGATCAAAGACTTCCAGCCGTGACCACCCCATCCGTTATTCAGACATAGTAATCTAAATGATAGTGGTTAATATTAGTGGCTATAGTCGTTGTTTGGCCCCAGGTCAATCCCAACCCAGACAGACCTATGATCAAAAACATTCCAGCCGTGACCATCCCATCCAATATTCAGACATAGTATATCTAATGTACAGTGGTTAATATCAGTGGCTATAGTTGTTGTTTAGCCCCAGGTCAGTCCTAACCCAGACAGACCTATGATCAAAGACATGTAAAGGGAACTGGTTGCTTCTTTACACTTTTGGCGTGCAACTTGGGTGCAACACAATTCCTTTCTTTTTGTTTCTAGAAACTACAGTCAGGACACGAAGCAAGTTAAAAATGCATAATACTTTATTTTCTTGGTTCAACAATGAAACACGATGGTATGTTTTTATCCACCCTGGTCTAAGCAGCAAGCTGAATCAAACGTTTGTAAGCTTTACACAATTCAGCAGCAGTGGAACAGGCTTCTGGAACAGGTTTCAATATATGTCCTTGGCTTCTATCGCTGTGACTCATTCTTCAGTCTCTAGCGCATGTGCATGAGGAACTTCTTATGCCTTTCCAGAAGGTTCCCTAGGCTGATCACACGCACACTGAAGAAGGAAGTTCTGCACAAGCACACTGAAGAATGACGTGCGGTGCGCACACTGGAAAAATGACGTCACTACAGACATTCCTTCCAGCCGTGACCATCCCATCCATTATTCAGAAATAGTATATCAAGGTATAGTGATTAATATTAGTGGCTGTAGTTGTTGTTTAGCACAGGTCAGTCCTAACCCAGACAGACCTATGATCAAAGACATTCCAGCCGTGACCATCCCATCCACTATTCAGACATAGTATCTCTAATGTATAGTGGTTAATATTAGTGGCTATAGTTGTTGTTTAGCCCCAGGTCAGTCCAACCCAGACAGAACTATGATCAAAGACATTCCAGCCGTGACCATCCCATCCACTATTCAGACATAGTATCTCTAATGTAGTGGTAATATTAGTGGCTATAGTTGTTATTTAGCCCCAGGTCTGTCCCAACCCAGACAGACCTATGATCAAAGGCATTCCAGCCTTGACCATCCCATCCATTATTCAGACATATTATATCTAATGTATAGTGGTTAATATTAGTGGCTATAGTTGTTGTTTAGTCCCAGGTCAATCATAATAAGACAGGCCTATGATCAACGACATTCCAGCCGTGACCATCCCATCCGTTATTCAGACTAGTATATCTAATGTATAGTGGTTAATATTAGTGGCTATAGTTGGTTAGCCCCAGGTCGTCCTAACCCAGACAGACCTATGATCAAAGACATTCCAGCCGTGACCATCCCATCCACTATTCAGACATAGTATCTCTATGTATAGTGGTTAATATTAGTGGCTATAGTTGTTATTTAGCCCCAGGTCTGTCCCAACCCAGACAGACCTATGATCAAAGGCATTCCAGCCTTGACCATCCCATCCATTATTCAGACATAGTATATCTAATGTATAGTGGTTAATATAAGTGGCTATAGTTGTTGTTTCGCCCCAGGTCAATCATAATCAAGACAGGCCTATGATCAACGACATTCCAGCCGTGACCATCCCATCCGTTATTCAGACATAGTATATCTAATGTATAGTGGTTAATATTAGTGGCTATAGTTGTTGTTTAGCCCCAGGTCAATCCCAACCCAGACAGACCTATGATCAAAAACATTCCAGCCGTGACCATGCCATCAATTATTCAGACATAGTATATCTACTGTACAGGGGTTAATATTAGTGGCTATAGTTGTTGTTTAGCCCCAGGTCAGTCCTAACCCAGACAAACCTATGTTCAAAGACATTCCAGCCGTGACCATCCCATCAATTATTCAGACATAGTATATCTAATGTATAGTGGTTAATATTAGTGGCTATAGTTGTTGTTTAGCCCCAGGTTAGTCCTGATCACGACAGGCCTATGATCAAAGACATTCCAGCCGTGACCATCCCATCCATTATTCAGACATAGTATATCTAATGTATAGTGGTTAATATTAGTGGCTATAGTTGTTGTTTGTCCCCAGGTCAGTCATAATCAAGACAGGCCTATGATCAAAGACATTCCAGCCGTGACCACCCCATCCATTATTCAGACATAGTATATCTCATGAATTGTGGTTAATATTAGTGGCTATAGTTGTTGTTTAGCCCCAGGTCAGTCCTAACCCAGAGAGACCTATGATCAAAGACATTCCAGCCGTGACCATCCCATCCATTATTCAGACATAGTATATCTAATGTACAGTGGTTAATATTAGTGGCTATAGTTGTTGTTTGGCCCCAGGTCAGTCATAATCAAGACAGGCCTATGATCAAAGACATGTAAAGGGAACTGGTTGCTTCTTTACACTTTTGGCGTGCAACTTGGGTGCAACACAATTTCCTTTCTTTTTGTTTCTAGAAACTACCAGTCAGGAACGAAAAGCAAGTTTAAAAATACATATAATACTTTATTTTCTTGGTTCAACAATGAAACACCATGGTATGTTTTTATCCACCTGGTTCTAAGCAGCAAGGCTGAATTCAAACGTTTGTAAGCTTTACAACAATTCAGCAGCAGTGGAACAGGCTTCTGGAACAGGTTTCAAAATATATGTCCTTTGGCTTCTATGGCTGTGACTCAGTTGTAAGCTTTACAACAATTCAGCAGCAGTGGAACAGGCTTCTGGAACAGGTTTCAAAATATATGTCCTTTGGCTTCTATTGCTGTGACTCATTCTTCAGTCTCTAGCGCATGTGCATGAGGAAACTTCTTATGCCTTTCCAGAAGGTTCCATAGGCTGATCACACGCACACTGAAGAAGGACGTTCTGCACACGCACACTGAAGAATGACGTGCGTGTGCGCACACTGGAATATGACGTCACTACCGACATTCCAGCCGTGACCATCCCATCCATTATTCAGAAATAGTATATCAAGGTATAGTGGTTAATATTAGTGGCTGTAGTGTTGTTTAGCCACAGGTCAGTCCTAACCCAGACAGACCTATGATCAAAGAATTCCAGCCGTGACCATCCCATCCACTATTCAGACATAGTATCTCTATGTATAGTGGTTAATATTAGTGGCTATAGTTGTTGTTTAGCCCCAGGTCAGTCCTAACCCAGACAGACTATGATCAAAGACATTCCAGCCGTGACCATCCCATCCACTATTCAGACATAGTATCTCTAATGTATAGTGTTAATATTAGTGGCTATAGTTGTTATTTAGCCCCAGGTCTGTCCCAACCCAGACAGACCTATGATCAAAGGCATTCCAGCCTTGACCATCCCATCCATTATTCAGACATATTATATCTAATGTATAGTGGTTAATATTAGTGGCTATAGTTGTTGTTTCGTCCCAGGTCAATCATAATCAAGACAGGCCTATGATCAACGACATTCCAGCCGTGACCATCCCATCCGTTATTCAGACATAGTATATCTAATGTATAGTGGTTAATATTAGTGGCTATAGTTGTTGTTTAGCCCCAGGTCAGTCCTAACCCAGACAGACCTATGATCAAAGACATTCCAGCCGTGACCATCCCATCCACTATTCAGACATAGTATCTCTAATGTATAGTGGTTAATATTAGTGGCTATAGTTGTATTAGCCCCAGGTCTGTCCCAACCCAGACAGACCTATGATCAAAGGCATTCCAGCCTTGACCATCCCATCCATTATTCAGACATAGTATATCTAATGTATAGTGGTTAATATTAGTGGCTATAGTTGTTGTTTCGGCCCAGGTCAATCATAATCAAGACAGGCCTATGATCAACGACATTCCACCGTGACCATCCATCCGTTATTCAGACATAGTATATCTAATGTATAGTGGTTAATATTAGTGGCTATAGTTGTTGTTTAGCACCAGGTCAATCCAAACCCAGACAGACCTATGATCAAAAACATTCCAGCCGTGACCATGCATCAATTATTCAGACATAGTATATCTAATGTACAGGGTTAATATTAGTGGCTATAGTTGTTGTTTAGCCCCAGGTCAGTCCCAACCCAGACAAACCTATGATCAAAGACATTCCAGCCGTGACCATCCCATCCATTATTCAGATATAGTATATCTAAAGTATAGTGGTTAATATTAGTGGCTATAGTTGTTGTTTAGCCCCAGGTTAGTCCTAATCACGACAGGCCTATGATCAAAGACATTCCAGCCGTGACCATCCCATCGATTATTCAGACATAGTATCTAATGTATAGTGGTTAATATTAGTGGGCTATAGTTGTTGTTTGGCCCAGGTCAGTCATAATCAAGACAGGCCTATGATCAAAGACATTCCAGCCGTGACCACCCCATCCATTATTCAGACATAGTATATCTCATGAATAGTGGTTAATATAGTGGCTATAGTTGTTGTTTAGCCCTAGGTCAGTCCTAACCCAGACAGACCTATGATCAAAGACATTCCAGCCGTGACCATCCCATCCATTATTCAGACATAGTATATCTAATGTACAGTGGTTATATTAGTGGCTATAGTTGTTGTTTGGCCCAGGTCAGTCAAATCAGACAGGACCTATGATCAAAGAATGTAAAGGGAACTGGTTGCTTCTTTACACTTTTGGCGTGCAACTTGGGTGCAACACAATTTCTTTCTTTTGTTCTAGAAACTACCAGTCAGGAACGAAAGCAAGTTTAAAAATACATATAATACTTTATTTTCTTGTTCAACAATGAAACAGGATGGTATGTTTTATCCACCTGGTTCTAAGCACAAGGCTGAATTCAAACGTTTGTAAGCTTTACAACAATTCAGCAGCAGTGGAACAGGCTTCTGGAACGGTTTCAAAATATATGCCTTGGGCTTCTATGGCTGTGACTCATGTAAGCTTTACAACACTTCAGCAGCGTGGAACAGGCTTCTGGAACAGGTTTCAAAATATATGTCCTTGGCTTCTATTGCTGTGACTCATACTTCAGTCTCTAGCGCATGTGCATGAGGAAACTTCTTAGCCTTTCGAAGGTTCCATAGGCTGATCACACGCACACTGAAGAAGGACGTTCTGCACACGCACATGAAGATGACGTTGCGTGTGCGCACCCACTGGAAAATGACGTACTACAGACATTCCAGCCGTGACCATCCCATCCAATTATTCAGAAATAGTATATCAAGGTATAGGATTAATATTAGTGGCTATAGTGTTGTTTAGCCCCAGGTCAGTCCTAACCCAGACAGAACTATGATCAAAGACATTCCAGCCGTGACCATCCCATCCACTATTCAGACATAGTATCTCTAATGTATAGTGGTTAATATAGTGGCTATAGTTGTTATTTAGCCCCAGGTCTGTCCCAACCCAGACAGACCTATGATCAAAGGCATTCCAGCCTTGACCATCCCATCCATTATTCAGACATATTAATCTAATGTATAGTGGTTAATATTAGTGGCTATAGTTGTTGTTCGTCCAGGTCAATCATAATCAAGACAGGCCTATGATCAACGACATTCCAGCCGTGACCACCCATCCGTTATTCAGACATAGTATATCTAATGTATAGTGGTTAATATTAGTGGCTATAGTTGTTTTTAGCCCCAGGTCAGTCCTAACCCAGACAGACATATGATCAAAGACATTCCAGCCGTGACCATCCCATCCACTATTCAGACATAGTATCTCTAATGTATAGTGGTTAATATTAGTGGCTATAGTGTTATTTAGCCCCAGGTCTGTCCCAACACAGACAGACCTATGATCAAAGGCATTCCAGCATTGACCATCCAATCCATTATTCAGACATAGATATCTAATGTATAGTGGTTATATTAGGTCATAGTTGTTGTGTTTCGCCCCAGGTCATCATAATCAAGACAGGCCTATGATCAACGACTCCAGCCGTTGACATCCAATCAGTTATTCAGACATAGTATATCTAATGTATAGTGGTTAATATTAGTGGCTATAGTTGTTTTTTAGCCCCAGGTCAATCCCAACCCAGACAGACCTATGATCAAAAACATTCCAGCCGTGTGACCATGCCATCAATTATTCAGACATAGTATAATCTAATGTACAGGGGTTAATATTATTGTGGCTATAGTGTTGTTTAGCACCAGGTCA
The DNA here is from genome assembly GCF_006345805.1 of Octopus sinensis. NCBI lineage: Eukaryota > Metazoa > Mollusca > Cephalopoda > Octopoda > Octopodidae > Octopus > Octopus sinensis. The sequence goes on from NC_043023.1 coordinate 7,364,424, forward strand.
GTCCCAACCCAGGACAAACCTATGAATCAAAGACATTCCAGCCCGTGACCATCCCATCAATTATTCAGATATAGTATATCTAAAGTATAGTGGTTAATATTAGTGGCTATAGTTGTTGTTTAGCCCCAGGTTCGTCCTAATCACGACAGGCCTATGATCAAAGGAATTCCAGCCGTGACCATCCCATCGATTATTCAGACATAGTATATCTAAGTAGTGGTTAATATTAGTGGCTATAGTTGTTGTTTGGCCCCAGGTCATTCATACCCAGACAGGCCTATGATCAAAGACATTCCAGCCGTGACCACCCCATCCATTATTCAGACATAGTATATCTCATGAACAGTGGTTAATATTAGTGGCTATAGTTGTTGTTTAGCCCCAGGTCAGTCCTAACCCAGACAGACCTATGATCAAAGAC
>NC_043023.1:7364944-7384944 GCF_006345805.1 Octopus sinensis
CTGGGGCTTTTCCTGTCTTCATACTTCTAATTGCCTTAGCTACCACGGAACTATCAACTCGGATAGCTGGTCCCTCTGTTGGGTCAACATTCGGCAGACTCTCTTTATCCCATTCATTTTCTTTATTCAGCAACCTTTCATAGTGGCATCTCCAAATCTCTCTCTTTGCATCCTCATTTAGTGCAAGTGAACCATCTACCATGCGAACACACTTCTCTCCTACCACATCACGATTCTCTCTCACACACTGTCTTGCAACGCGAAACACCTCCAGTCTTTGGTCCTCACGGCGCAGAACATTGGCAAATTTTTTCTTATCTGCTTCCCCTCTGGCTAAATAAACCTGTCTCCTAGCTTCTCTTTTGGCAGTCTGATGTATTTATATGTATATATATATATATATATATATATATATATATATATATGTATTTATATGTATATATATATATGTATTTATATGTATATATATATATATGTATATATATTATATATATATATATATATATATATATATATATATTATATATATATATATATATGTATATAACGGGAAGCTTTATGAAAATAAACAAAAGACGAAGGCAGGTGGAGTACAAACAAACAATTGTATTAGTATGGCGCTCAGGAATATGTATGTATGTATATATATATGTATGTATATATACATATATATATGTATGTATATATACATATATATATCATCATCATCATCATCATCATCATCGTTTAACGTCCGTTCTCCATGCTAGCATAGGTTGGACGGTTCGACCGGAGATCTGGGAAGCCAGAAGGCTGCACCAGGCTCCGGTCTTATCTGGCAATGTTTCTACAGCTGGATGTCCTTCCTAACGCCAACCACTCCGTGAGTGTAGTGGGTGCTTTTTACGTGCCACCTGCACAGGCGCCAGGCGAGGCTGGCAACGGCCACGGTCAGATTGGTGCATTTTACGTGCCACCGGCACGGAAGCCAGTCGGGGCGGCACTGGCTTCGGCCACGATTCGGATGGTGCTTTTTACGTGCCACCGGCACGAAGGCCAGTCGAGGCGGCACTGGCATCTAAAAACATTGACGTATCTGACTAGTTTTAAACAGATGTTATTAGGATGTCAACCTTCCAGACAATGCTTGTTACAAGTAGATGTCATAAGGATGTTGACATACAGACTATGATAGTCACAAGTGGACATCATTAGGATGTTGGCCTACCAGACAATGATAGTCACAAGTGGATGTCATTAAGATGTTGCTACCAGACCATTATAGTCACAAGTGGGTGTTGTGAGGATGATGGACAACCAGACTATGACAGTCACAAGTGGATATTGACCTATAATTTATGATACTAAATAATAAAGAATAATCAACATCCGAGATATATTTTCCTGAGACTTAACTGCCATCAATTAGTGGTGCACGTTACAATAAGATAAAAAGCTATCAAGTACTGGGGTTAAGCAAACTGACTATAAACCCCTTTAAAATGTGAAACTTTGTGCCAAACTTAGAAAGCCAATAATGATATTAACATTAACAACTATTCTTTAACTCGTTTCAGTCATTTGACAGCAGCCATGCTGGAGCACAGCCTTGAAGGGTTTTAGTCAAACAAATTGACCCAAGGACTTATTTTCTTTTTAAAGCCCAGCACTTATTCTATCAATCTTTTTTTTTTGCTGAACCACCAAGCTATGGGAACATAAACACACCAATACTGGCTGTCAAGCAGTGATGACGGGCTTCTTTCAGTGTGCATCTACTAAATCCACTCACAACGTTTTGGTCAGCCTGAGACTATAGTAGAAGACACTTGCCTAAGGTGCCGTGCAGTGGGACTGAACCCAGAACCATGTGGTTGGGAAGCAAGCTTCTTACCACGCAGTCACACCTGCACCTATAATTCATCTGGCAGAACTATTAGTGTGTCAGACAAGATGCTTAGCAACTGTTCTAGTTCTTTGCACCCTAAGCTCAAATTCCACTAAGGATAACTTTGCCTTTCATCCTTTCAGGGTCAACAAAATAAACTATTAGTCAAGTAAGTACAAGGGTTCAAAGTAATCAGCTTGTCTCCTCCTGTCAGAATTGCTTACTATAAAGCCTGTAATGGATTGACATCCCTTTCAAGGAGTCCTAGGGCTCAAAAAAGAAAAAGAAATTTCACTGCATGCTTCAGTGCATAACCAAACACCTTTTGATATGAGCAATTTTTTTTTCCTTTTAGTTAATATGTCATATTGTATTGAGAATCCTCTACATAAATGAAAGTGTGGTGCCTATTAATGCTATTTCCTGTATGTTCTACATATTTGTTACAATTTTTACAAATATATATTTTTTTATTGTCATTAACGAGGCAATTCACGTTTCAAAATCATTGGCAGCAAAAATGACATTCAGCTGTAAGACCATCATTGTCATTTCATGTCCATTTTCGATGCTGGCATGGGTTGGGATGGTTTGACAGAATTCAACATGTTGGAGAATCATGTCTCATGCTAGCAGCTCAGTTTTGACATGGTTTATACAGCTGGATACCTTTTCTGACACCAACCACTTTACAGTGTGTACCGAGTGTTTTTTCATGGCACCAGCATTAGTGATGTCACCATAGAGCCTACTTGACCAAAAAGGAATATAGTGGAGGAGGCTTTATGTGAGGTGTTGAGAGAGTGGAGTGTGACAGGAGCAACAGGAATAGAATTGTTGTTAAAGAGGAAATGTAAGGCAAAGCCATCTTATGAGCTTGGGTAGGAGTAACTGGAATGGAGCTGGAAAGATGATGGTGACACTGTATCTTTAGAAGGTGAATAGAAAAGAGCGGGTGGATAGATGATCAGGAAAGGCAGGAGGGTAAAGGTTGTAAAAATGTGAGAGGGATGGTTAGAAATAGAGGTAGAAATGAATGTAGTAAATGGTGAAGAAAAGTGGAGGGTGGTTGATGATCGACATGAATAGGAGACAATGATGGCTATCAATTAAAGGAGAGGAAGTGATGACTGGCAGCACAGACATGCACATTAACAGAAACCGGTGGGTGTTCTTTGTTCCTGTGGAGGCTAGATGACAAAGAAACACAATGATGGTGAAATGCCGAGATGTTGGAATAGGAAGGTGGTCCGAAACTGATGGTAATGAATGATTCTGGCTATAATAACGATGACACACTTAAAGAAAATACATTGAATATACCGTTATTCTGGAAAAATATTCTATCTTTGAGATAAGATGATTCCCCTTGGTTCTCTGGACTGGAATCTACAGCAAGTACTTCAGCTTTCTCTGGAGACATACATATATATATGTATGTATATATATATATATATATATATATATATATACAAAAAGCAATAAAGATTCAAGTTAATTTAAATGAATTTACTTGAATATGGTACCTAACTTAGATGCACCAAAAAAAAACTATACTGATTTAACAATACAGTAATGTGGGGTGATTATAAGCGAGAATGAAGCAACAAGAATGGATAGGTTTTTAGTACAATCGTTTCATACAAGGACAGGTTTTATTAAAAGTTGCAAAAATTACAGCATATAAACGTGTCCCGTACTCATCAGCTAAAATACATGTGAGTTCTCTAGACATCCTAGTGGTTGAGGCTATACTCATGAAGTAATGTAGATAATTAAGGAACATAAACAGATTTCAAAAGTTCATTAAAGTTCTTTAAAGATGATGTACAGTCTTATCACAGAATTTTAAAAAAGTCTTAATAGCATCACAGAGAAGGTGACCTAATTCAACAGCAATAAATTAGCTGTTTTAACTGGTCAAAGAATAATATTCTCCTCTAATTCCTAGATGCCTGTAAATTAAAACCAGACTTGTCGTCTACTAATTCTTCTGTATAACTAGAACCCTCTTTTTTTCTTTTTCTTTCTTCTTTTTCCTTCTTTTTCTTTTTTTCCCTTCCTTCCCTATTTCTTTCTCTTTTCTCTTTTTTCTTTTTCTTCTTCCTATTCTCTTTTTCCTTTCCTCTTCTCTTTGAGTCCCCCTTCTCCCCCTTTTTGCTCCCTCCTCTTTTATTTTCTCTCTTTTATTTTCTCTCTTTTCTTCTATGCCCTTCCCTTTTCTATTCTATACAGCTCTAGTAAGCCCTTCAGCCTTTAAAAGTTAAATAGCTACAGCCTCTTGTAATCTTTACATCCAACCTAACATGGATGTCTTGTCAGAACACCGAATTCTGCGTTATTAGCTTTCAGAGATGCTCTTTTTGGTGCATAAAAACTCACGCATAAATCGTACCAGACGAAACGTGTCTGTCATAGGCGCCGGAATTCTTATATCACGTAATTTCGGTTTGCTGGACCTCATCAGTGGCAAGTACCAGGTGACCACATGGCAGTCAAATCTCGCTGCTACTTTATAAGTTGGATATAAAGAATACTGTTAAAGTTTATTTTGTACTATCGAATACATTCTCTCTCTCTCTCACTTATAGACAAACTTAGTATATTGAGCAAGGTATCTTTTTAAAAAAGCACCCAGGGTGACACATCTGCACTGAAGGATGCAACACAACTAGTTGTACAGTATCCCACTCGCAATGTAAGATGACTAGAAACGATCGGTGTGATTAGAAAAGGATCTCATGAATTCCTATTCCTCTCATTTGTTATATGTACTCGACGGACACTAAGGAATTCCTAAGGTAGATCCAGTTACATTTAAGTTGAGACTGTGGATGACATCGGCATGCTAATAGTTGTATACCCAAAGTTTAAATAATTACTTTTATATAATAATAATAACTATGACCCCCTTCGGTCATGAATGACCATGGGATTGCACCTAGAAAGTTACCCTCCGAGGCACAAGTTGGGCAAGGTTGTTTATGGAAGACCAGCAGTCGCCCATGCATACTTGCCTCCCCTCTCCATGCCACCGATGTTGTCCAAGGGAAACGCAAAGGGGCCGATACAGCTTCGTACCAGTGACGTCGCAGCTCACTTATTAACGTGCAAGTGGCCGAGCACTCCACAGACACGTGTACCCTTAACGTAGTTCTCGGGGAGATTCAGCACGACACAGAGTGTGTCAAGGCTGGCCCTTTGAAAGACAGGTGAAACAGGAAGGAAGAGTGAGAGAAAGTTGTGGTGAAAGAGACTCGTGGAGCTTTAGATGTTTTCGCTCAATAAACACTCACAATGCCCTGTCAGGGAATCGAAGCTGCGAGTCCACTGACCTAACCACTGGGCCATTGCGCCTTCACTTATAATAATAATAATAATATGCTGTATAAAATTGTAAAATAAGAGAAAATAAATTCTGAAGATGAACAAGTTTCCATATTCTATATCGTTATAATTATTGTTAATGTATATATGTTCTTTTATTCTTTTACTCGTGTGAGAATGTGTGTCTGTTTCTGAGAATGTATTGGAGAACGTGTATAAATGCGTCTATGTATTTACACCCGCATCTAATTATGCAAGTGCTATTCATTAACTATGCCTTCCTTACACTTGTTACTTCCTTTTCCCCCAGACACATATCACCATCACTGACTCACATCACCACCACCACCCTGCCAAACACACATCATACTTAACCTACTTGTTTTCATGTTTTCATTATAGGTATGCACACAAACTAACATGTATTTATATACAAAGATCTTTAAATGTTTTAGGTCACAGTTTGGATTATAACCATATCTATAAACTATTCGCACACACACGTACATACATACATACATACATATTCTTTTACTTGTTTCAGTCATCTGACTGCGTCCATGCTGGAGCACCGCCTTAAAGTCTTTCTTTTAGTCGAAGAAATCGCCCCCAGGTCTTATTCTTTGTAAGCTTAGTACTTATTCTATCGGTGACTTTGCCGAACCGCTAAGTTACGAGGATGCAATCACGCCAGCATTGGTTGTCAAGCGACGATGGGGGACAAATAGACACAAAGACACACTCATACATATATGTACACACAAACACATACACACACACACACACATATATATACACGCATAGAAACTAAGTTGTCGCCATTTTATAATTTTAATTTCGCGCATGCGCACGTTTCTTTTTGATTTTGTCGACTACAAAGTATAGTAGGGTCAGCTGGGCACCGTCTGTGAGAAAAACAGTACCATAACGCAATACACTGCTAGCAATTTGGAAACAACATGCTGCACTGCTTTGCATTCACGCCGGCGACTCCAATATGAACAGATCGTGAACTCACAGAACAACCATTGGCTTGCCATGTCTCCAAAACAAGTACCGAAAGTGATAAATGTCAAACATCCAGTTAACATCGTGGTGTTTGGAGTGATCACTAGTGATGGCGAAGTTATGCCCCCGTTCATCTTCCCACACGGCCTCAGACTCAACATCGAGGTCTACATCAAGTGCCTGGAGGTCTACATCAAGTGCCCTGGGTCAAGTGGGTAGCTGCTGGAAGACCCTATGTCAGACAGCAGGACTATGCACCATGCCATACAAGCAGGAGAACCCAGTCATGGCTGTCAGACAACTTCTGTGACCACATCACCCCTGAAATATGGCCACCTAACTCGCTAGATTATTATGTGTGGGGTACAGTTGAGCGAGAGACCAACAAAATTGTAACACCAAAGATGAAATGAAGGCAAAGATTATGGCAGCATTCACCAACATAAACAATGAGACTGTCCAGAAGAGTTGCAGGACATTCTGTAATCGTCTGGAGGCTGTGGTTGAGGAATAGAGGAATATCATTACTTTCCATCACTGGAAGAGTTTTTACTGGGATCCTTTTAATTTGGCTCCAGAACATCACCGTAAAAATCCTTCCAGAATCTCTTAAAGGATCTAATTTGCCATCACCATATAGGAAGTGATCAACATGAAGAAATTGAACTTTTCGGTACAAGATAAAGCTGACGACGATGATAGTGTGGATGTGTAATAAGCTAGCTTTCCAACCACATACTACCGGGTTCAGTCCTCCTGCGTGCCACCTTGCGTAAATGTTTTCTACTATATCCTATATAATTATATATACATGTGTCTTTATGTCTGTATGTCACCCCCCCCCATACACACACACCGCCGACCGCTTAACAACTGATGCTAGTGTGTTTACGTCCCTGTTACTTAGTGGTTCGGCAAAAGAGACGATCAAGTACCAGGTTTAAAAGGAAAACATATACTAGGGGCGATTTGTTCGACTAAATTTCTCCGAGGTGGTGCACCAGCATGGTCGCAATCTAGCAACTGAAACAAGTGAGAGATATATGTATTACATTATATATAATAAGTGTATGTGAATACAGTATATCTATTTGTATGATTATTGCTTTACTTATAATTTCTTAAAACGTAAACTCTTTTTCATCCATGTTTGTTTGTACATGTGCATGTGTGTGTATATATATATATATATGTGTGTGTGTGTGTGTGTATATATATACTAGTTGAAGGTGACCCGCTCTTCGCACGGGTAAGAGTGTGGTTGTTACTTTCTGTTGCTTCCTTTCAGCATGTAAAAAGCATCATCCGAACGTGGCGGATTGCAGCGCCACCGTGACTGGCTTCTGTGCTGGTGGCACGTAAAAAGCACCAACCGATCGTGGCCGCTGCCAGTTCCCCTGGCACCTGTGCCGGTGGCACGGAAAAAGCACCCACTACGCTCACAGAGTGGTTGGCATTAGGAAGGTCATCCACCTGTAGAAACACTGCCAGATCAGACTGGAGCCTGGTGCAGCCTCCTGGCTTCCGAGACCCCGGTCACACTGCCCAACCCGTGCTAGCACGGAAAACGGACGTTAAATGATGATGATGATGATGATTCTCCTTCTTTGTTTCTCTCTCACTTTCCCACTCTCTTACTCTTCCTTTCTCTCGGACTCTCCCTCGCTTTCTCTTACTCTCTATCTTTATCTATCTCTCTCCCATTTATAAACAACAGAAGATCTTGAGTAAGTTGAGAAATAAAATATTTAGAAAGATCAATCAGAAATATGAGGCAGTGGCAATGGAAAGGTCTGCTTCAAGGCAGACAGCAAAACGCTAACATTTAAAAGGACAGACGAACTTGCGAGCTGAATAAAAATAATAAAATATTGGAAACCAAAGTTTGAAGGGATAGAATGTGAGGATAGTAGAGTCACCATGGCTGGCATTTGTTAACGACGGACAGCAACGTAGTGACAGTTTAACGGCTGGCGTAAAATTTTGAACTTGATGTAAAAGAAAATTCGTAAACACCAAGTTTTGAAGTGATTCTTTCTCACGACAGAAGACTCAAGATGGGAAGCATTCAAAACTTCTTCATCATGGACGGCAACACATTGACGATTAAAAGGCTGGCACAAATTTTTTAGCTTGATGTAACAGAGAATTGCTAAACACCCGCTCCTTTAAATTTTAATCCCCTTCCAGCCCCATTTATACCCCTTTTCACATTTTGGTTAATATAACCCGATTTCATTTGGGTCTACTGGGGCCACATTTTATAAGATGAGGACTCAAGCAAGTTTCCTGAGTTCTGGTCATAGACCATAGAACACTCAACCAAGTTTCCCGAGTTCTGGTCATAGACCATAGAACACTCAACCAAGTTTCCCGAGTTCTGGTCATAGACCATAGAACACTCAACCAAGTTTCCCGAGTTCTGGTCATAGACCATAGAACAGTGAAGCAAGTTTCCCGAGTTCTGGTCATAGACCATAGAACACTCAACCAAGTTTCTCGTGTTCTGGTCATATACCATAGAACAGTCAAGCAAGTTTCCCGAGTTCTGGTCATAGACCATAGAACACTCAACCAAGTTTCCCGAGTTCTGGTCATGGAGCATAGAATACTTAGCTAAAATCTAGTTTCTACCTAGTCTGAACCAATCAATCCACCGCAGTCTTCATCCACACAGAGCTTACTCAACCATGTTCCAGTTCCAGCGACAGACGACCAGACCATCCAGTCATGTTCCTGCTCCAGCCAATGACAACGCTAACATACACCAGCAACGCCACCGACGCCTTCATCTCAACGTCGCCATCACCATCGTCGTCCTTCACCTTCACGTCGTCTCCATCTCCGTCGACTTCATCTCCAGCAACACTAATATGTACATAGCACTCATTCAGGTTTAGCTTTCACGCTGTTATGATTTTCACCGAGGTTAACAGCACAGCACTACCTGCGAGATCTTCTGTACCAATGTAACCTGGCACAGCATTGAAGCCAAAACCGCTACACGACATGTGTTCAACCGGCATCTGCACTTGTGATCCGAACATCCTGTTACAGAACGAACTGCTATTATGTACTTTACTACGAACTGGTAAATTAACTCCATCTTGTCTGAAATACCCTGAGAGACTTTTCCTATGCGCTGTATTTTGTTTTGCCCGCATACACCTTGTTTGTACTTCTGTCGCACATAGTTAATACACACACAAATGCTATCTCTGTCACATTCATACGCAACACATGCCTTTCTCGCTTGTTTTCCATGCTCAATATGCCCTTGTAAACGCAACACATCTCTGTAAGACCCTAGGTCGTTCACGCATACATAGAGAAAGTTGTTTGTCCCTTACAACGCGCCAGCATGCCACACTTTTGTTCCTGCACGGCCGAGGCATATAATAGCTCAAGCATTGGCTGGCAGCCTCAGCCTTACTGCATTAATCACTGGCATATTCAATACTGTACACTGTATTTCAGCCTAGCAAGCCCTATTGCACTCATGCACCTCTCTTCTGCACGTGTTGCAACACTTCTGCGTCAGCTCACTTCTTCTCCCGACTCAAAGCACGTCGGATGTTCACATGCGCTGCGCTCATGTTTAGGCATAATTTCCCCCTGTTAGACCCCTGTTGGTTACGTAATTAACAGAGAAAATTATCTGTCTCGCACCCAAGTTGCACCCAAAAAGTGTAAAGAAGCAACCAGTTCCCTTTACGTAACTATCAAAAAGTATTAAAAAGTTTAATATACATAAATACAGATATATACACTTTGTATATATACATATTTATATATAGAACACACACACACACATATATAAACGCTCGTTGGTGTGTTCTGTTTCTATTTGGTCGATGGGCGCGTTGACAGGTAGACAATAGAAGGCGATGGCGATGGAATATTTGTTTCTCTGTATGAATGCAGACAGATACATGAGTAAAAGTTATGGGAAGCTAAGAGATAGAGTGAGTGAAAATGTTCTTACTATAATAACGGGAGTGGAAATCTCAAAGTTATATATGAAGGAGAGTGAGAGGGGAATGTAGGAAATAGCGTGAGTGAGGAAGATAGGGTTTTCTAAGGTAGCCCACGGGCATCGTCTCCTCATTCTACATGTCCCTGTAAATTTTGGAGCGAATCGGACGGGACGTAGTGGCATTGAAAGCGAGCCAAACGGTAAAAACGCATTTCAGTTTTATATATAGAGACTAGCTGAAGGTGACCCGCTCTACGCGCGGGTAAGAGTGTGGGTGTTACTTTCTGTTGCTTCCTTTCAGCACGTAAAAAGCACCATCCGAACGTGGCCGATTGCAGCACCGCCTTGACTTGCTTCTGTGCCGGTGGCACGTAAAAAGCACCAACCGATCGTTGCCACTGCGAGCCCCCCTGGCACCAGTGCCGGCGGCACGAAAAAAGCACTCACTACACTCACAGAGTGGTTGGCGTTAGGAAGGTCATCCACCTGTAGAAACACTGCCAGATCAGACTGGAGCCTGGTGCAGCCTCCTGGCTTCCGAGACCCCGGTCACACTGCCCAACCAGTGCTAGCACGGAAAACGGACGTTAAACGATGATGATGATGATGATTCTCCATATTTGTTTCTCTCTCACTTTCCCACTCTCTTACTTTTCTTTTCTCTCGGACTCTCCTCGCTTTCTCTTACTCTCTATCTTTATCTATCTCTCTCCCATTTATAAACAACAGAAGATCTTGAGTAAGTTGAGAAATAAAATATTTAGAAAGATCAATCAGAAATATGAGGCAGTGGCAATGGAAAGGTCTGCTTCAAGGCAGACAGCAAATCGCTAACATTTAAAAGGGACAGACGAACTTGCGAGCTGAATAAAAATAATAAAATATTGGAAACCAAAGTTGAAGGGATAGAATGTGAGGATAGTAGAGTCACCATGGCTGGCATTTGTTAACGACGGACAGCAACGTAGTGACAGTTTAACGGCTGGCGTAAAATTTTGAACTTGATGTAAAAGAAAATTCGTAAACACCAAGTTTTGAAGTGATTCTTTCTCACGACAGTAGACTCACCATGGCAAGCATTCAAAACTTCTTTATCATTGACGATTAAAAGGCTGGCGCAAATTTTTTAGCTTGATGTAACAGAGAATTGCTAAACACCCGCTCCTTTAAATTTTAATCCCCTTCCAGCCCCATTTATACCCCTTTTCACATTTTGGTTAATATAACCCGATTTCATTCGGGTCTACTTTTATAAGATGAGGAATTTTGTCCTAGAGGTGACGCCTTTCATTTGAGGAACAAGTGGACCAATATTGAGCCACAACAGGTCTCGAAACTACGGTAAGCAACCGCCGACTTCATTTTCCCTCGTAGAAGAAGCGCGCGGTGCATGCTGGGATATATGACTGCGCGAGGCGTGCCGTTTCATTTCCATTTGTGTGTTTATGTAGAGACCCCAAAATGGCTCCTATTAAGAGACACGCCTACGACGCAGAGTTTAAACTCAAGGCGATCAGTCACGCAGTAGAACACGGGAATAGAGCAGCAGCGAGAGAATTTAACATTAACGAATCAATGGTGCGGAAGTGGAGGAAGCAACAAGATGACCTGAGCCAAGTAAAGAAGACTAAAAAGAGTTTCCGAGGGAACAAAGCGAGATGGCCACAGTTGGAGAACAAACTCGAACAGTGGGTTGTTGAACAGAGAGCAGCAGGTAGAAGTGTCAGTACAATCACTATTCGAATGAAGGCAACAGCGCTAGCAAGTGAACTTAACATTAATGAATTTAAAGGCGGTCCTTCTTGGTGCTTTCGGTTTATGAAAAGATGTAATCGCTCCATTCGCACACGAACTACTGTTTCACAGCAACTGCCAAAAGACTACCAAGAAAAGCTGGTCACTTTTCGCGCATATTGCAAAAACAAGATTACTGAAAAAAAGATCCGGCCAGAGCACATCATCAACATGGACGAGGTTCCACTCACCTTTGATATTCCTGTGAACCGCACCGTGGAAAAAACGGGAGCACGTACGGTAAATGTTCGCACCACAGGAAATGAGAAGTCATCCTTCACTGTAGTTCTTGCTTGCCAAGCTAATGGCCAGAAACTTCCACCCATGTTTATTTTCAAGAGGAAGACCTTGCCAGAAGAAAACTTTCCAGCCGGCGTCGTCATCAAAGCTAACTCAAAGGGATGGATGGATGACGAAAAGATGAGCGGGTGGTTGAGAGAAATTTACGTGAAGAGACCGGGTGGCTTTTTTCACACAGCTCCGTCCCTTTCGATCTACGACTCCATGTGCTCCCATATCACAAATGGTGTCAAAAAACATGTGAAGCACACGAATTCAATACTCGCCGTCATTCCAGGTGGATTGACAAAAGAACTCCAGCCGCTAGATATTGGTGTCAACAGGGCATTCAAAGCTAGACTGCGAACTGCGTGGGAACAGTGGATGACAGAAGGCGAACACACTTTTACCAAGGCAGGGAGACAGCGCCGAACGACATACGCCACTATCTGCCAATGGATCGTAAATGCCTGGGCTGATATATCAGTCTCAACCGTGGTCCGAGCTTTCAGGAAGGTATGAATTGTCACTGAACTGCTAGACAACATCAGCGACACTGACTCAATTAATGACGACTTCGACGACACAGAGCCGGGCGTGTTCGATCCCGTATTCGCCCAACTGTTTAATTCGGACACTGAAGAAGAAGAATTCGAGGGATTCGTGAATGAGGAATAACTTAATAAAGTGAGCTTTATATGTTTATTTTGTGTGTTGTGTTGTGTGACATTAACGTTTGAGCAATGTTAAGTTACTCTTTTACTTGTTTCAGTCATTTGACTGCGGCCATGCTGGAGCACCACCTTTAGTCGAGCAAATCGACCCCGGGACTTATTCTTTGTAAGCCCAGTACTTATTCTACCGGTCTCTTTGGCCGAACCACTAAGTGACGGGGACGTAAACACACCTGCATCAGGTGTCAAGCAATGCTAGGGGGACAAACACACACACACATACATACATACATATATATATATATATATATATATATATATTATATATATATATATATATATATATATAATATATATATATATATATATATATATATAAGTCTTTATCACTACTGTCCCCAATCAAAATCTTCCAGCCCGCCATTCGCTAACCGCGTGTTCTTTCCTCCTCAAAATTCTTAAAATTTTTTTTAAATGCCTCGGTATGAAGATATTTCGTTCGTCCTCCGCCATTACTTTCAATCGTCTTTCCAACCCACTTCCGGTGAACCTATATAAATAATCACCTCGTGTGCTTCTCTTTCATTCACCCTCACAGCGATGATCATAGCAAGCAAGCTAAGAATTCTCATTTCATTTCTTCCGACTCTTGTACTACACACATACATTTGCCGCTAACCCTTAAATGTTCGAATCTATTCACTAATTCTGCTTGTTCTTAAAATATAACCCTTTAATTTGTTTAATCCCTCGGTACCAAGTTAATTTGTTCGTTACTCTGTTCATTTCTTCAAACCCCGATTGTTTAAGTCTTTATCACTACTGTCCCCAATCAAAAGCTTCGCAGCCCGCCATTCGCGGTTCGCCCGCCCTCCCACCCCCACCACCCATACCGGAGAACACTCTGTTTACACCATCCTCACCGGATATCCCCTCTACCACCGCCACCACTACGTGTGTCTGTTCCTCCTACCCCTCCTCCTCAATATACTTTCTCACTATGTATTTTACCCCTGCCTATCTCCCCCTGGACAGAAGCAGCTAGCGCCGCAGCTCATCAAACGTCCCACTTAACCTGTTATCTTATGTTCCTCCTGTTTTGAAATGTGTCACTGCCTCAACCGGCTATCTCCTTCCAGCCCCCTCCCCACTCGTGATATCCTACGTTTTACTTCCTACTTTTCATTCTGTCTAGAACCTGCCACCAACCCTACCTGTCATCGTTTCTCTTTACCCCAAACCTTCCCCACTGGTGCTCCCCTATATTACATGCACCCTTCCCCCCACTCTCTCTCCCTCTCTCCTCTCTGCCGGAACCCTTCCCCCCTGCCGCAATGCAACGAAAAAAGACAATAACCGATCGTGGCCGATGCCAGACCCCTCTGGCACCTGTGCAGGTGGCACGTAAAAAGCACCCACTACACTCGCGGAGTGGTTGGCGTTAGGAAGGGCATCCAGCTGTAGAAACACTGCCAGATCAGACTGGAGCCTGGGGCAGCCCCTGGCTCCCCAGACCCCGGTCAAACCGTCCAACCCGTGCTGGCGCGGAAAACGGACGTTAAACGATGATGATGATGATGATATATATATATACGACAGGCTTCTTTCAGTTTCCGTCTACCAAATCCACTCGCAAGGCATTGGTCAGCCCGAGGCTATAGCAGAAGACACTTGCCCAAGATGACACGCAGTGGGACTGAACCCGGAACCATGTGGTTGGTTAGCAAGCTACTTACCACACAGCCACTCCTTGCTTTGCACTATTTCGAGTGTTACTATATTGTGATTGGGATCTTTTCATTTCCAAGGCCTGATTGTCAGATTTTTCTAGTTAACTAAATAATTTGAAACTTCGTATACTGGTAGAGTGTCTAAAAAGAAAACACTAGTTTCAACTTGTTTTTTTTGAGAAAAATGTATTTTATAAGTTTAAACGTAGTTTAAATCTGCGAATTTTAACCAATCGTATTGCACTAACGTTTGATTTACTGTAACAGTATCAGACCTGTTTTTTACGTGTTTATTGAATCGAGGAAAAGTTCCCCTCCACTATGTGATCTAAATGTTGCACTACATGTTATACCTTGCTGTTGTTAAAAAATAAACAAAATACCACGTCACTGACTTTACCTCGGGGAAAATAATAAAACAGCTGTTTATTCATTTTGGGAGTGAACGGAGTTGTCAGAACGCTGGTTTGTAATCTATTAATAAAGTTTGACTGACCTATCCAACTGTTTTGTTGACATTCCTTTCAGCGCAGCTCCATCTAACGGATGCATAACGTAACCCCAGCCCCTACTGTAGCATCTAGTCTATGCGGGGCGTCTTATATATGGACAAAGTTTTAAAATAGGCCATTCATTGAAGATGCGCCTTATAACCCGGTGCGCCTTAACTCTAGTGCTAAAAATAGCTCCTTTTTCTGGTATAGCCACCAAAGTGGTTTCCACCAAGAAATGAGATTACCCTCAACGTAAGAAAAGTGAAATACAACGAAAAGATAGATTTTAATCTATTTTTAGCACTAGAGTTACCCACTTGGCGGTAACTCTCTTATATTTAAGTATAAATTTGTATTGTCTCCCTGGTTTTTTATGTGCTAAGCCACTTGGTGTTAAACTGATGTTATTATCAAATTAATATCTACATTTTTCACCCTCATTTATGTATTGTTATATTTCGGAATGGTCATTTTGCCAGTTTAGCCAATAAAACACGCACTAATATTTGGTGTTATTTTGCTTCAGTGATATTTATTTTTTACATTAATCTTAATCTTATTTCGGCCAGAGTTCTTTCGTCACACTCCTGTGACCGCATCAGTGGTCCTTTGTTTTCTTCTTACTTACTTGTGTCTCTCCTTACTAACCGTCAGCCATTTTGTATTTCTATTGTATGTCTTCATTTGCGCATGCTTATATCTCTATGTGCGTCTATGTTTATTTAGTGTGTGTGTGTGTGGGGGAATGTCTGTAATATTTGTATCTTCTGTTTATATACATTCATGTAATTTGTATTCTGATTTTGTTGTTGTTGCTTTTGTTCTAATTTTGTTCATGTGTTTACATCCACCCATTATTATCATTACATATGCTTGTATGTATGTATAACAACAATATTAGTAATAATAATAATAAATCTAATCGAAAAAAAAAATATATATATATATACATACATATACACATATATATACAAATGGCGGTGCCCCAGCATGGCCACAGCTCATAAGCTGAAACTAGAATCAATCATCAATCAATCAATCTTATACACATACACATATATATATACACATATACATACATATATATATATATATATACATATACATACACATACATACACATACATACATAGATATATATATACATATATATAGTTATTCATTTCTATTTGTTTATTTATCTGTGTATTTATTTACTATGTTTTCGGGATCCTCCATCGTCATATGTTGTGGTGTGTGCTATTGCTCCATTCTAGTTTTCTATTCAGGCTTGCAAGATGCTGAAGAACACTATATTTTGTTGCCTAAAGAAAACTGTGACAACGCAACAGCTTCGTTTTATAAAACAATGTGTCTCGTCCAGAATATGTATCAACAAGGTCACAGCCAACGTTAAACGGCTTGACCTCACTAACGGACAAGCGGAAAGACTAAAAAGGACGCTAATGGTAAATATTAGAAATAGAATTACAGAGAGCTGAGCGAACAAGAGAAGCGTAAACGTATATTTTTAAAAGAAATTAAAAGTATCACCACACGAAGAAAACAGACATGTAATACACCAATGCAATATCCATTTTAAGAGGAAGTTATCGTGGTTGAAACAGAAATGACAATATGAGCTCGCAAAGGAAGAAAAACAGAAATATCCAGATACAATAAATGGAATTATTATGGAAGATGTGCTACTACCAGAAGAGTTCAATAAAGACAATGAAGCGAACATCTATGGGGGAGTAACATCGGACCCAGACGAAATATCGATACTTCAACTACCACCAAAGTATGCAATGTATAGTAAGGTGAATACCATCAAATGCCTGTCCGAAATTGAAAAGTCGTTCACAAAAATACGTTGGAATTTAAATAGATACAATGACAACAACAACGCGAAAAACACTAACCGCACAACAACAACACAAACAATAATGACCCTCAGCAATAACAACCGTAGCAACAAAAGCAACAAGAATCCTAACAGCGGCAACAACAAAACAATAGAAAAAATGAATGCATAGACACAAACAATAGATACAAAAACAAAAATACAAACAAAGAGAAAAATCGTATACAACAGCAACAATAACAACAATTATAGGGAGAACCGGCACACAAACACACACAGATAGCCATAGTCACAAAGACACGAATAAAAGTTGTGTCATAGGGGTCACGATGGAGAATAAAGTTGAATGCAACAGGATCCTTGGACAGGGAGTCGGCAGACTTGAAACAGATAACAATACTCATAGGAACAAAAATAACAACCACAACAGGGGGAATAACAGGGACCAACAGACAGACATAAAACCCAACACTAATATGAACAACACATACACCAGAAACAGGAACAATGAATATATCACTAGCGATGATAGTAATAATGGCAATGGTAGGAATAAAGGTAATAACAATAATAGTGGTAGTAATGGTGGTGATGGTAACAGTAGAAGTAGTAATGAGGATAGTAGTGGTAGTAATAGGAATAATAGTAGTAGTGGTAATGGTGATAATAATAATAGGAAGGCTGATGTTGGAAACAGTAACGATAATGAAGATAACCCTAGAGAGACCATTGACATGTATACCCATCCCTTTGACACTCAATTCTTCAACGTATGCGACAAAACTTACTGCATGAACTGGATTTATCCAACAACATTACCCTTCAACAAAAGATTATACATCCCAAGACGTACTAATGACCATATGGAAGCACAGTTCACTATAGCTAGGACCAAACTTAGACAGATTTTAGGATTATTCACTAAGAGACAGAGACAGAATAAGACAGAGGCCCAACAACTCGGGATTAAACCTGCATGTAGCCTACATAAGCTCATTCAGCGCACGAGGAACGGAGAGGTGATATGCCTTCCCACAGATAAATCCGGCAGGATGTCAATAGACAGCTTACCGAACTACATCCAGGCAATGCAACCTCATATCGCCAATACAAAAATAACAACTGTACAGGTGCATGAGGAGAGAGAAAAGGTCCTCAATGCCCACATGATGATGTGGACAATTGTTCTGGGACCCCAGAAACGTACTGCAAAGAATTTCCAAGCCTGGAACAATGATATCCCGGCACTGTATGGACTTCGCAAGGACCATAAAGTTTTTACTGACCCTATAGCAGGACCACCAACAAGACCAGTCTGTGGAGCGAATATCGCTAGCAACTACAAAATCTCCTACTTTCTCTCAATGATCATACGCCCTATAATCCGGATGTCACCTGATGTTTGTGACAGCACAGAAGATCTCCTAAGCAGAATCAGTGACTGTAACAAAACTTGTGACTTGACAGGATGTATAGTAGGTAGCATGGATGTGGTATCCCTATACCCATCGATTGACGTAGATTTTGCAGTGGAGAAGTGCGTGGAGATGATCAACGAGAGCCAGGTGGAGTTCTGTAATGTCAACACAGAAGAACTGGGCCTCCTACTTAGACTGACATATAATAAGGAATATTTAGGTAAACATAATCTTAGTAGTTTCTGCCCCAGTAGATGTTTAAGAGGTAGACCGCCTACAATTTCTTCTATGGCTAGGAAGACACATGTTGAAAGATGGCGCGGATGGACCAGAGCCATACGGAGCGCCGCAAATGTCCATCAGGTAAAGAATAGATCGCACATGCACTAGGAGCTAGTATAAGAGTACCCTAAAAGCCACACATTTAAATTTAATAATAAAATATATGCCCAGGACGAGGGGGCAGCCATCGGTGTTAGTATCGCTGGTGATGTGGCCAACCTTTTCATGGTATGGTGGGACAGAAGGCTTAAAGAACGCCTACTGCAGAAATCCATACTTGTAACCATGTACTCTCCTATGTTGATGATATCAACATAGTGGTAAAGGCACCCCCACAAGAGAGTAATGTTGATATAGTAATAGAAACTAATACTATGGAGAGCATCCAGCAAATAGCTAACTCCATCCACCAGAGTATTAAGGTCACAATAGACTACCCCACTAAACACACCCAACCATAAACTACCATAATAGACACTAAACTCTGGCTAGAAATTGGTAATAATAAAACCCAAATCCTTCATTATACTATGCAAAAACTATGGCCTCAAATACTGATCCACCGGAACTCAGCCATTGCGGGCAATGCCAAATTCAATATTTTGATGGCAGATCTCGTCAGAATAATGAGAAATGTGTCACGCATGTGCGAGCCTATAGAATTAAGAGACACATACAGTATTTCATTCACCGCATGCAGTTCTCAGGTTACAGCCATAAGAAAGGACCAGAGTATACATAGGAGCCATGAAGAAATTTGATAATATATTATGTAATGATAGGAATGGGATTTGCCCACTCTATAGGAACAAGTCATGGAACACTATAGAAAGGACAAAAAAGAAAATAGGGAAGGCCAACCCTGGTATGATAGCCATAAATACCAGAGTGTCATGTTCGTTGACACACCCCTGGAGTGAACTGGCGTACCGCTTTAGAAGGACCCTAGATAACTTAAACTAAGAATTAGGTTGTTGAAAAGCCAGGCAACCTATCAAATCTATAATTGGTAGAACCTATCCTTTTAGTAGAACCCCCTGTACGGATAAGTACTGTACTGTATGTAGATTTAGCCCACAAACAAACTGTAAAGCCAGAAATGTAGTCTATAGTATAAGATGTATAGAGGGACGATGCAGTAAAACAGACAATAACATACGTAGGGGAAACGGCAAGAAGCATAGGAGAGCGGGTGAATGAACATTGGACACAACTCAAGGAAGTAAAAGCTCATCGATTCTGTACCAACACGCCGAACAGGAACCGGGGGATCAATCAATAACATAGAGACTAAGATATTGTCCA
>NC_043023.1:7397444-7402444 GCF_006345805.1 Octopus sinensis
CATCCATTATTCAGACATAGTATATCTAATGTACAGTGGTTAATATCAGTGGCTATAGTTGTTGTTTAGCCCCAGGTCAGTCCTAACCCAGACAGACCTATGATCAAAGACATGTAAAGGGAACTGGTTGCTTCTTTACACTTTTGGCGTGCAACTTGGGTGCAACACAATTTCCTTTCTTTTTGTTTCTAGAAACTACCAGTCAGGAACGAAAAGCAAGTTTAAAAATACATATAATACTTTATTTTCTTGGTTCAACAATGAAACACGATGGTATGTTTTTATCCACCTGGTTCTAAGCAGCAAGGCTGAATTCAAACGTTTGTAAGCTTTACAACAATTCAGCAGCAGTGGAACAGGCTTCTGGAACAGGTTTCAAAATATATGTCCTTTGGCTTCTATGGCTGTGACTCAGTTGTAAGCTTTACAACAATTCAGCAGCAGTGGAACAGGCTTCTGGAACAGGTTTCAAAATATATGTCCTTTGGCTTCTATCGCTGTGACTCATTCTTCAGTCTCTAGCGCATGTGCATGAGGAAACTTCTTATGCCTTTCCAGAAGGTTCCATAGGCTGATCACACGCACACTGAAGAAGGACGTTCTGCACACGCACACTGAAGAATGACGTTGCGTGTGCGCACACTGGAATATGACGTCACTACAGACATTCCAGCCGTGACCATCCCATCCATTATTCAGACATAATATATCTACTGTATAGTGGTTAATATTAGTGGCTATAGTGGTTATTTAGCCCCAGGTCTGTCCCAACCCAGACAGACCTATGATCAAAGGCATTCCAGCCGTGACCATCCCATCCATTATTCAGACATAGTATATCTACTGTATAGTGGTTAATATTAGTGGCTATAGTTGTTGTTTAGCCCCAGGTCTGTCCCAACCCAGACAGACCTATGATCAAAGACATTCCAGCTGTGACCATCCCATCCATTATTCAGACATAGTATATCTACAGTATAGTGGTTAATATTAGTGGCTATAGTTGTTATTTAGCCCCAGGTCTGTCCCAACCCAGGCAGACCTATGATCAAAGACATTCCAGCTGTGACCATCCCATCCATTATTCAGACATAGTATATCTACAGTATAGTGGTTAATATTAGTGGCTATAGTTGTTATTTAGCCCCAGGTCTGTCCCAACCCAGGCAGACCTATGATCAAAGACATTCCAGCTGTGACCATCCCATCCATTATTCAGACATAGTATATCTACAGTATAGTGGTTAATATTAGTGGCTATAGTTGTTATTTAGCCCCAGGTCTGTCCCAACCCAGGCAGACCTATGATCAAAGACATTCCAGCTGTGACCATCCCATCCATTATTCAGACATAGTATATCTACAGTATAGTGGTTAATATTAGTGGCTATAGTTGTTGTTTAGCTCCAGGTCTGTCCCAACCCAGACAGACCTATGATCAAAGGCATTCCAGCCGTGACCATCCCATCCGTTATTCAGACATAGTATATCTAATGTATAGTGGTTAATATTAGTGGCTATAGTTGTTGTTTAGCCCCAGGTCAATCCCAACCCAGACAGACCTATGATCAAAAACATTCCAGCCGTGACCATCCCATCAATTATTCAGACATAGTATATCTAATGTACAGTGGTTAATATTAGTGGCTATAGTTGTTGTTTAGCCCCAGGTCAGTCCTAACCCAGACAAACCTATGTTCAAAGACATTCCAGCCGTGACCATCCCTTCAATTATTCAGACATAGTATATCTAATGTATAGTGGTTAATATTAGTGGCTATAGTTGTTGTTTAGCCCCAGGTTAGTCCTTATCACGACAGGCCTATGATCAAAGACATTCCAGCCGTGACCATCCCATCCATTATTCAGACATAGTATATCTAATGTATAGTGGTTAATATTAGTGGCTATATTTGTTGTTTGTCCCCAGGTCAGTCATAATCAAGACAGGCCTATGATCAAAGACATTCCAGCCGTGACCACCCCACCCGTTTTTCAGACATAGTATATCTAATGAATAGTGGTTAATATTAGTGGCTATAGTTGTTGTTTGGCCCCAGGTCAGTCATAATCAAGACAGGCTTATGATCAAAGACATTCCAGCCGTCTCCATCCCATCCATTATTCAGACATAGTATATCTAATGTATAGTGGTTAATATCAGTGGCTATAGTTGTTGTTTGGCCCCAGGTCAGTCCGTAACCAGACAGACCTATAATCAAAGACATGTAAAGGGAACTGGTTGCTTTCTTTACACGTTTGGCGTGCAACTTGTGTGCACACAATTTCCTTTCTTTTTGTGTCTAAAACTACCAGTCAGGAACGAACAGCAGTTAGAAATACATATAATACTTTATTTTCTTGGTTCAACAATGAACACGATGTATGTTTTTATATCCACCTGGTTCTAAGCAGCAAGGCTGAATTCAAACGTTTGTAAGCTTTACAACAATTCGCAGCAGTGGAACAGGCTTCTGGATCAGGTTTCAAATATATGTCCTTTGGCTTCTATCGCTGTGCCCTCATTCTTCAGTCTCTAGCGCATGTGCATGAGGAAACTTCTTATTGCCTTTCCAGAAGGTTCCATAGGCTGATCACACGCACACTGAGAAGGACGTTCTGCACACGCACACTGAAGAATGACGTTGCGTTGCGCACACTGGAATATGACGTCACTACAGACATTCCAGCCGTGACCATCCCATCCATTATTCAGAATACTATATCTACTGTATAGTGGTTTAATATTAGTGGCTTAGTGGTTTATTTAGCCCGTCGTCCCAACCCAGACAGACCTATGATCAAAGCATTCCAGCCGTGACCATCCCATCTATTATTCAGACATAGTATATCTACTGTATAGTGGTTAATATTAGTGGCTATAGTTGTTGTTTAGCCCCAGATCTGTCCCAACCCAGACAGACCTATGATCAAAGGCATTCCAGCCGTGACCATCCCATCCATTATTCAGACATAGTATATCTACTGTATAGTGGTTAATATTAGTGGCTATAAGTTGTTGTTTAGCCCCAGGTCAGCCCTAAACCAGACTGACCTATGATCAAAGACATTATAATTATTGCTAATGTGTATATGTTCTTTTACTCGTGTATGCATGTGCGTTGTGTGTTTGTATGTGTTGTGTGTGTGTGTGTGTCTGTTTCTGAGAATGTATTGGAGAGCATATATAAATGCGTCTATGTATTTACACCCGCATCATCTAATTATGCAAGTGCTATTCATTAACTATGCCTTCTCTCTCAAAGACTTCTCCATCGGAACAGAGACCTGGGAGACACTTGCTGCCAACCGCTCATCCTGGCGCAGCGCAATCACCGTGGGAGCAGGGACAGCCGAGGAGGGACGGATTCGGTCAGCGGAGCAGAAACGTCAGATGCGTAAAGTCAGAGCCGCCTGCACCAGTAGCACTGCCCCTACCCACTTCTGCCCCACCTGTGGGAGGGGCTTCCTTGCCCGGATTGGCCTCACCAGCCACCTCCGGTCTCATGGCGGCAGTTCCATCAGATGATGTCAGTTGGTCATCTTCGAACCGAAGGACGAACATTACACTTTTTACTTCATTTCTCCCCCGCACGACACCATCCCAGACTCACATCCTGTTAACGAAGAACATCACCAAACACACATCATGCCTAAAACACTTGTTCTCATGTTTTCATTATATGCATACACACAAACAAACATATATATATATATATATATACACACACACACATGTATATAACAAAGATCTTTTAAATGTTTTAGGTCACAGCTTGGATTATAACCATATCTACAAACTATACGCACACACACGTACATACATTTCATTCATACATACAATTTACGAGTAAATAGATAAGTGGTGTAACCGCAAACCAGATAGTCATCCTTCTGACCTCCAAGTTAGTTTGTAACCACTTTATATCTATTATCCTTATATTCTTTTAAATTTTTATATTTTTACATCCCTTTATATAAAAAAAAAATTTTTTTTATGTTTTTATATATTTTTTAGTATATTTTTTTATATTTTTATGTTCTTTTATATTTTTTATATTTCTTTATAATTTTATATTTTATTTTGCTACGTTTATACCTTTTTATTTTTCTATCTTTGTATATATCTCTCTATATAAACGGCAGCTTGTCTGTGTGTCTGTCAGGTTGTACCCTCACCCTGACCACGGCTTTCAACCGATTCTGATGAAACTTGACACCCACATAGCCCAATGTCATAATTCAAAACTAACGCACCGAAAATTTTGAAAAGTTCCTCCAGTTCTGAAAAAAATCGCTAAATTCGACATGGGGTCGAGAATCTAAGCTTATCATATGCAACACATTTTCCATTGTAGTTTTCGCAACTTGCAATCGATTTTTACCAAACTCATGGTGAAGCTTAATGTTACCCTAAGGAACCTAATTCTGGCGTTAGTTTTCCATGCAATACCTTACCATTCGAAAAAAATCGATAAAATCATGCCATTCTGGGAAATCGCGTTCAAATTCAAGATGACATATTTTCGACAATATCTTTAACAAATTGGCAGGAATGTTTTTTGAAATTCACTGCAAGCATCATGCCTGCTCCAAGGAGCTATATGACCCTTTTGATTCCAATAGGATACGTTATTACTGGAAAAAATCGGTTAATTACATCATATGTGGCACACATAGCAAACCAATTTTTCTATGATATGTTTTGAAAGTTCACATAGATTTTCCCTACACCGATGTTGGACATCAAGTTTGCATAAAATGTCAAACTACCGACCTTTTGTCAATGCAGTTAACAAGTATTGGGAGAAATCGACAAAACCATATAAATTTGAGACCGACCATGCGAACCCTACAAAACTGACTTTTATTATTTACAAAATAACGGTTCAATGAGTACAAAAAAGGGTAAAAATGTAAAGGATATTGCTTATCAACAGTTTCTTACATACCCGGGCAACGCCGGGCTATGCTGCTAGTATGTATGACTGACATACATA
>NC_043023.1:7404944-7417444 GCF_006345805.1 Octopus sinensis
AGACCTTTGGCAACATGCCGTGCTTAAGAAGACTTGCCAAGCCAAATGAAATTGTAGTCATGGCCACTGGAAGTATTATATAAAAGGCACCCATGCCAGTGGCACATAGAAGAATTTGTGCTGGTGGCACGTAACAAGGACCCATTATACTGTTGGAGTGGCTGGAGTTAGGAAGGGCATCAAGCTGTAGAAACCATGCCAAATCAAATTGAAACCTGGTGCAGCTCTCCAGCTAACCAGTTCCTTATTTCTTTATTGCCCACAAGGGGCTAAACATAGAGGGGACAAACAAGGACAGACAAATGTATTAAGTCAATTATATCGATCCGAAAGGATGAAAGGCGAAGTTGACCTCGGCGGAATTTGAACTCAGAACATAATGGCAGATGAAATACCTGTTTCTTTACTGCTTACAAGGGGCTACACACAGAGGGGACAGACAAATGGATTAAGTCGATAATATCGATAATACCAGTGCGTAACTGTTACTTATTCAATTGACCCCAAAAGGATGAAAAGCAAAGTCGACCTCGGCGGAATTTGAACTCACAACGTAACGGTAGACGAAATACCGCAAAGCATTTCGCCCAGCGTGCTAACGTTTCTGCCAGCTCACCACCTAACCAGCTAACCAGTTCCTGTTAAATGGTGGTGGTGGTGTTGGTATGGTGGTTGGGCTGGCATGGCTGTGTTATAGGAAGTTTGCTTCCCAGCCACATGGTACTGGGTTCAGGACACCTACATTGCTAGAAATAAGAGCTAAAATGGTAGGAAAAGCACATAATTGTATACATAATTGCAGTCCCTATGAGCATACATACATATCTAATTATGTGTTTTTCCTACGACATTAGAGTATTTTAGCTCTTATTTCTAGCAATGTCGGTGCCCTGAGACCCTTAGTCATGCAGGCGTTGCTGTTTGGTCAGAAGCTTGCTTCCCAACCAGAAGTTCCCGGGTTCAGTCCCAATGCATGGCACCTTGGGCAAGTGTCTTCTACTATAGCCTATGGCTAACCAAAGCCTTGTGAGTGGACTTGGGTGATGGAAACTGAAAGAAGCCTGTCGTATGTGTGTGTGTGTGTGTCTCTCTGTCACCTACCACCGCTTGACAACCTGATTTCTTGCTGGAGAGGAGATACATGGCTACCACACATTATATAAGGGTGGGAGGCTTTATGTTAGGTGTTGAGGGGTTAAAGTATGATAGAAGGGACAGAAAGAGGTTTCTTGGTGGAGAGGAGATACATGGCCACCACACATTATATAAGGGTGGGAGGCTTTATGTTAGGTGTTGAGGGGTTAAAGTATGATAGAAGGGACAGAAAGAGGTTCTTGGTGGAGAGGAGATACATGGCTACCACACATTATATAGGGGGTGGAGGCTTTATGTTAGGTGTTGAGGGGTTAAAGTATGATAGAAGGGACAGAAAGGTTTCTTGGTGAGAGGAGATACATGGCCACCACACATTATATAAGGGTGGGAGGCTTTATGTTAGGTGTTGAGGGGTTAAAGTATGATAGAAGGGACAGAAAGAGGTTTCTTGGTGGAGAGGAGATACATGGCTACCACACATTATATAAGGGTGGGAGGCTTTATGTTAGGTGTTGAGGGGTTAAAGTATGATAGAAGGGACAGGAAGAGGTTTCTTGGTGGAGAGGAGATACATGGCTACCACACATTATATAAGGGTGGGAGGCTTTATGTTAGGTGTTGAGGGGTTAAAGTATGATAGAAGGGACAGAAAGAGGTTTCTTGGTGGAGAGGAGATACATGGCCACCACACATTATATAAGGGTGGGAGGCTTTGTGTTAGGTGTTGAGGGGTTAAAGTATGATAGAAGGGACAGAAAGAGGTTTCTTGGTGGAGAGGAGATACATGGCCACCACACATTATATAAGGGTGGGAGGCTTTGTGTTAGGTGTTGAGGGTTAAAGTATGATAGAAGGGACAGAAAGAGGTTTCTTGGTGGAGAGGAGATACATGGCCACCACACATTATATAAGGGTGGGAGGCTTTGTGTTAGGTGTTGAGGGGTTAAAGTATGATAGAAGGGACAGGAAGAGGTGTCTTGCTGGGGAGGAGATACATGGCTACCTCACATTATATAAGGGTGGGTGGTTTTATGTTAGGTGTTGGGAGGTTAAAGTATGATAGAAGGGACAGAAGGAGGTTTCTTGGTGGAGAGGAGATACATGGCCACCACACGTTATATAAGGGTGGGTGGCTTTATGTTAGGTGTTGAGGGGTTAAAGTATGATAGAAGGGACAGGAAGAGGTTTCTTGGTGGAGAGGAGATACATGGCTACCTCACATTATATAAGGGTGGGAGGCTTTATGTTAGGTGTTGAGGGGTTAAAGTATGATAGAAGGGACAGAAAAGGTTTCTTGGTGGAGAGGAGATACATGGCCACCAAACATTATATAAGGGTGGGAGGCTTTGTGTTAGGTGTTGAGGGGGTTAAAGTATGATAGAAGGGACAGGAAGAGGTTTCTTGCTGTAAAAGAGATACATGCCACCACACATTATATAAGGGTGGGAGGCTTTGTGTTAGTGGTGTTGAGGGGTTAAAGTATGATAGAAGGAGAGAAAGAGGTTTCTTGCTGTAAAGGAGATACATGGCCACCACATTATATATAAAGGTGGGAGGCTTTATGTTAGGTGTTGAGGGTTAAAGTATGATAGAAGGGACAGGAAGAGGTTTCTTGGTGGAGAGGAGATACATGGCCACCACACATTATATAAGGGTGGGAGGCTTTGTGTTAGGTGTTGAGGGGTTAAAGTATGATAGAAGGGACAGGAAGAGGTTTCTTGGTGGAGAGGAGATACATGGCCACCACACATTATATAAGGGTGGGAGGCTTTGTGTTAGGTGTTGAGGGGTTGTTGAGGGGTTAAAGTATGATAGAAGGACAGGAAGAGGTTTCTTGGTGGAGAGGAGATACATGGCCACCACACATTATATAAGGGTGGATGGCTTTGTGTTAGCTGTTGAGGGGTTAACGTATGATAGAAGGGACAGGAAGAGGTTTCTTGGTGGAGAGGAGATACATGGCCACCACACATTATATAAGGGTGGATGGCTTTGTGTTAGGTGTTGAGGGGTTAAAGTATGATAGAAGGGACAGGAAGAGGTTTCTTGGTGGAGAGGAGATACATGGCCACCACACATTATATATGGATGGGAGGCTTTGTGTTAGGTGTTGAGAGGTTAAAGTATGATAGAAGGGACAGGAAGAGGTTTCTTGGTGGAGAGGAGATACATGGCCACCACACATTATATAAGGGTGGGAGGCTTTGTGTTAGGTGTTGAGGGGTTAAAGTATGATAGAAGGGACAGGAAGAGGTTTCTTGGTGGAGAGGAGATACATGGCACACCACACTTATATAAGGGTGGGAGGCTTTATGTTAGGTGTTGAGGGGTTAAAGTATGATAGAAGGGACAGGAAGAGGTTTCTTGCTGGAGAGGAGATACATGGCTACCACACATTATATAAGGGTGGGTGGCTTTATGTTAGCTGTTGAGGGGTTAAAGTATGATAGAAGGGACAGAAAGAGGTTTCTTGCTGGAGAGGAGATACATGGCTACCACACATTATATAAGGGTGGGTGGCTTTATGTTAGGTGTTGAGGGGTTAAAGTATGATAGAAGGGACAGGAAGAGGTTTCTTGGTGGAGAGGAGATACATGGCCACCACACATTATATAAGGGTGGGAGGCTTTGTGTTAGGTGTTGAGGGGTTAAAGTATGATAGAAGGGACAGAAAGAGGTTTCTTGGTGGAGAGGAGATACATGGCCACCACACATTATATAAGGGTGGGAGGCTTTGTGTTAGGTTGAGGGGTTAAAGTATGATAGAAGGGACAGAAAGAGGTTTCTTGGTGGAGAGGAGATACATGGCCACCACACATTATATAAGGGTGGGAGGCTTTGTGTTAGGTGTTGAGGGATTAAAGTATGATAGAAGGGACAGGAAGAGGTTTCTTGGTGGAGAGGAGATACATGGCCACCACACATTAAAAAAGGGTGGGAGGCTTTGTGTTAGGTGTTGAGGGGTTAAAGTATGATAGAAGGGACAGAAAGAGGTTTCTTGGTGGAGAGGAGATACATGGCCACCACACATTATATAAGGGTGGGAGGCTTTCTGTTAGGTGTTGAGGGGTTAAAGTATGATAGAAGGGACAGAAAGAGGTTTCTTGGTGGAGAGGAGATACATGGCCACCACACATTATATAAAGGTGGGTGGCTTTATGTTAGGTGTTGAGGGGTTAAAGTATGATAGAAGGGACAGAAAGAGGTTTCTTGCTGGAGAGGAGATACATGGCTACCACACATTATATAAGGGTGGGTGGCTTTATGTTAGGTGTTGAGGGGTTAAAGTATGATAGAAGGGACAGAAAGAGGTTTCTTGGTGGAGAGGAGATACATGGCTACCACACATTATATAAGGGTGGGTGGCTTTATGTTAGGTGTTGAGGGGTTAAAGTATGATAGAAGGGACAGAAAGAGGTTTCTTGGTGGAGAGGAGATACATAGCCACCACACATTATATAAGGGTGGGTGGCTTTATGTTAGGTGTTGAGGGGTTAAAGTATGATAGAAGGGACAGAAAGAGGTTTCTTGGTGGAGAGGAGATACATGGCCACCACACATTATATAAGGGTGGGTGGCTTTATGTTAGGTGTTGAGGGGTTAAAGTATGATAGAAGGGACAGAAAGAGGTTTTTTTGCTGGAGAGGAGATACATGGCCACCACACATTATATAAGGGTGGGAGGCTTTATGTTAGGTGTTGAGGGGTTAAAGTTTGATAGAAGGGACAGGAAAAGGTTTCTTGGTGGAGAGGAGATACATGGCCACCACACATTATATAAGGGTGGGAGGCTTTATGTTAGGTGTTGAGGGGTTAAAGTATGATAGAAGGGACAGAAAGAGGTTTCTTGGTGGAGAGGAGATACATGGCCACCACACATTATATAAGGGTGGGAGGCTTTATGTTAGGTGTTGAGGGGTTAAAGTATGATAGAAGGGACAGAAAGAGGTTTCTTGGTGGAGAGGAGATACATGGCCACCACACATTATATAAGGGTGGGTGGCTTTATGTTAGGTGTTGAGGGGTTAAAGTATGATAGAAGGGACAGAAAGAGGTTTCTTGGTGGAGAGGAGATACATGGCCACCACACATTATATAAGGGTGGGAGGCTTTATGTTAGGTGTTGAGGGGTTAAAGTATGATAGAAGGGACAGAAAAGGGTTTCTTGGTGGAGAGGAGATACATGGCCACCACACATTATATAAGGGTGGGAGGCTTTGTGTTAGGTGTTGAGGGGGTTAAAGTATGATAGAAGGGACAGGAAGAGGTTTCTTGCTGTAAAAGAGATACATGGCCACCACACATTATATAAGGGTGGGAGGCTTTGTGTTAGGTGTTGAGGGGTTAAAGTATGATAGAAGGGACAGAAAGAGGTTTCTTGCTGTAAAGGAGATACATGGCCACCACACATTATATAAGGGTGGGAGGCTTTATGTTAGGTGT
Source organism: Octopus sinensis (assembly GCF_006345805.1). Taxonomy (NCBI): domain Eukaryota; kingdom Metazoa; phylum Mollusca; class Cephalopoda; order Octopoda; family Octopodidae; genus Octopus; species Octopus sinensis. Next base: position 7,410,483 of record NC_043023.1, read on the forward strand.
TGAGGGGTTAAAGTATGATAGAAGGGACAGGAAGAGGTTTCTTGGTGGAGAGGAGATACATGGCCACCACACATTATATAAGGGTGGTAGGCTTTGTGTTGGGTGTTGAGGGGTTAAAGTATGATAGAAGGGACAGGAAGAGGTTTCTTGGTGGAGAGGAGATACATGGCCACCACACATTATATAAGGGTGGGAGGCTTTGTGTTAGGTGTTGAGGGGTTAAAGTATGATAGAAAGGACAGGAAGAGGTTTCTTGGTGGAGAGGAGATACATGGCCACCACACATTATATAAGGGTGGATGGCTTTGTGTTAGGTGTTGAGGGGTTAAAGTATGATAGAAGGGACAGGAAGAGGTTTCTTGGTGGAGAGGAGATACATGGCCACCACACATTATATAAGGGTGGATGGCTTTGTGTTAGGTGTTGAGGGGTTAAAGTATGATAGAAGGGACAGGAAGAGGTTTCTTGGTGGAGAGGAGATACATGGCCACCACACATTATATAAGGGTGGATGGCTTTATGTTAAGTGTTGTGGGGTTAAAGTATGATAGAAGGGACAGGAAGAGGTTTCTTGGTGGAGAGGAGATACATGGCCACCACACATTATATAAGGGTGGATGGCTTTGTGTTAGGTGTTGAGGGGTTGAAGTATGATAGAAGGGACAGGAAGAGGTTTCTTGGTGGAGAGGAGATACATGGCCACCACACATTATATAAGGGTGGGAGGCTTTATGTTAGGTGTTGAGGGGGTTAAAGTATGATAGAAGGGACAGAAAAGGTTTCTTGGTGGAGAGGAGATACATGGCCACCAAAATTATATAAGGGTGGGAGGCTTTGTGTAGGTGTTGAGGGGGTTAAAGTATGATAGAAGGGACAGGAAGAGGTTCTTGCTGTAAAAGAGATACATGGCCACCACACATTATATAAGGGTGGGAGGCTTTGTGTTAGGTGTTGAGGGGTTAAAGTATGATAGAAGGGAGAGAAAGAGGCTTCTTGCTGTAAAGGAGCATGGCCACCACACATTATATAAGGGTGGGAGGCTTTATGTTAGGTGTTGAGGGGTTAAAGTGATAGAAGGGACAGGAAGAGGTTTCTTGGTGGAGAGGAGATACATGGCCACCACACTTATATAAGGGTGGGAGGCTTTGTGTTAGGTGTTGAGGGGTTAAAGTATGATAGAAGGGACAGGAAGAGGTTCTTGGTGGAGAGGAGATACATGGCCACCACACATTATATAAGGGTGGGAGGCTTTGTGTTAGGTGTTGAGGGGTTAAAGTATGATAGATAGAAAGGACAGGAAGAGGTTTCTGGTGGAGAGGAGATACATGGCCACCACACATTATATAAGGGTGGATGGCTTTGTGTTAGCTGTTGAGGGGTTAAAGTATGATAGAAGGGACAGGAAGAGGTTTCTTGGGAGAGGAGGAGATACATGGCCACCACACATTATATAAGGGTGGATGGCTTTGTGTTAGGTGTTGAGGGGTTAAAGTATGATAGAAGGGACAGGAAGAGGTTCTTGGTGGAGAGGAGATACATGGCCACCACACATTATATAAGGATGGGAGGCTTTGTGTTAGGTGTTGAGAGGTTAAAGTATGATAGAAGGGACAGGAAGAGGTCTTGGTGGAGAGGAGATACATGGCCACCACACATTATATAGGGTGGGAGGCTTTGTGTTAGGTGTTGAGGGGGGTAAAGTATGATAGAAGGGACAGGAAGAGGTTTCTTGGTGGAGAGGAGATACATGGCCACCACACATTATATAAGGGTGGATGGCTTTATGTTAAGTGTTGTGGGGTTAAAGTATGATAGAAGGGACAGGAAGAGGTTTCTTGGTGGAGAGGAGATACATGGCACCACACATTATATAAGGGTGGGAGGCTTTGTGTTAGGTGTTGAGGGGTTGGTTAAGTATGATAGAAGGGACAGGAAGAGGTTTCTTGGGGAGAGGAGATACATGGCCACCACACATTATATAGGGTGGATGGCTTTGGTTAGTGTTGAGGGGTTAAAGTATGATAGAAGGGACAGGAAGAGGTTTTTGTGGAGAGGAGATACATGGCCACCACACATTATATAAGGGTGGAGGCTTTGTGTTAGGTGTTGAGGGGTTTTAAAGTATGATAGAAGGGACAGGAAGAGGTTTCTTGGTGGAGAGGAGATACATGGCCACCACACATTATATAAGGGTGGGAGGCTTTGTGTTAGGTGTTGGAGGGTTAAAGTATGATAGAAGGGACGGAAGAGGTTCTTGGTGGAGAGGAGATACATGGCCACCACACATTATATAAGGGTGGGAGGCTTGTGTTAGGTGTTGAGGGGTTAAAGTATGATAGAAGGGACAGGAAGAGGTTCTTGGTGGAGAGGAGATACATGGCCACCACACATTATATAAGGTGGGAGGCTTTATGTTAGGTGTTGAGGGTTAAAGTATGATAGAAGGGACAGAAAGAGGTTCTGGTGGAGAGGAGATACGGGCCACCACACATTATATAAGGGTGGGTGGCTTTATGTAGGTGTGAGGGGTTAAAGTATGATAGAAGGGACAGAAAGAGGTTTCTTGTGGAGAGGAGATACATGGCCACCACACATTATATAAGGGTGGGGGCTTTATGTTAGGTGTTGAGGGGTTAAAGTATGATAGAAGGGACAGAAAGAGGTTTCTTGGTGGAGAGGAGATACATGGCCCACACATATATAAGGGTGGGAGGCTTTGTGTTAGGTGTTGAGGGTTAAAGTATGATAGAAGGGACAGAAAGAGGTTCTGGTGGAGAGGAGATACATGGCCACCACACATTATATAAGGGTGGGAGGCTTTGTGTTAGGTGTTGAGGGGTTAAAGTATGATAGAAGGGACAGAAAGAGGTTTCTTGGTGGAGAGGAGATACATGGCCACCACACATTATATAAGGGTGGGAGGCTTTGTGTTAGGTGTTGAGGGGTTAAAGTATGATAGAAGGGACAGGAAGAGGTTTCTTGGTGGAGAGGAGATACATGGCCACCACACATTATATAAGGGTGGGAGGCTTTGTGTTAGGTGTTGAGGGGTTAAAGTATGATAGAAGGGACAGAAAGAGGTTTCTTGGTGGAGAGGAGATACATGGCCACCACACATTATATAAGGGTGGGTGGCTTTGTGTTAGGTGTTGGGGGTTAAAGTATGATAGAAGGGACAGGAAGAGGTTTCTTGGTGGAGAGGAGATACATGGCCACCACAATTATATAAGGGTGGGAGGCTTTATGTTAGGTGTTGAGGGTAAAGTTGATAGAAGGGACAGAAAGAGTTTCTTGGTGGAGAGGAGATACATGGCCACCACACATTATATAAGGGTGGGTGGCTTTAGTTAGGTGTTGAGGGGTTAAAGTATGATAGAAGGACAGAAAGAGGTTTCTTGGTGGAGAGGAGATAAATGGCCACCACACATTATATAAGGGGGGGCTTTGTGTTAGGTGTTGAGGGGTTATGAAGGGACAGGAAATTTTTCTTTTGGAGAGGGATTTTATTTGGGCCACAATATTTTATAAGGGTTTTGTTCTTTGTGTTTAAGGTTGAATTATTTTTTGAGGAAGAGGTTTTTGTGAAGGGAGAGATTGATGGTTTCTGTTTTTCTGGGTTGTTTTTTTTTACTTTTGTTTAGTACTTTTCGTTTTTACTTTTTTTTTTAGTTTTTTTTTTTTTTTTTTTGTTATTTTTTTTTTTTTTTATTTTTTTTTTTCTTTTTTTTTTTTTTTACTTTTTTTTAATTTTTTAAATTTTTATTATTTTTTTTTTTTTTAAATTTTTTTTTTTTTTTGGATTTTTTTTTTGTTTTTTTTTTTTTTCACTTATTTTTTGTTTTTTTCTTGTTTTTTTTTTGTTCTTTCTTTAAAGTATGATAGAGGGACAGGAAGAGGTTCTTGGTGGAGAGGAGATACAGGCACCACACATTATATAAGGGTGGGAGGCTTTGTTAGGTGTTGAGGGGTAAAGTATGATAGAAGGGACAAAAGAGGTTTCTTGGTGGAGAGGAGATACATGGCCACCACACATTATATAAGGGTGGAGGCTTTGTGTTAGGTGTTGAGGGGTTAAAGTATGATAGAAGGGACAGAAAGAGGTTTCTTGTGGAGAGGAGATACATGGCTACTCACATTATATAAGGGTGGTGGCTTTATGTTAGGGTTGGAGGTTAAAGTATGATAGAGGGACAGGAAGAGGTTCTTGGTGGAGAGGAGATACATGGCTACCTCACATTATATAAGGGTGGGTGGCTTTATGTAGGTGTTGAGAGTTAAAGTATGATGAGAAGGGACAGGAAGAGGTTCTTGGTGGAGAGGAGATAACATGGCTACCTCACATAATATAAGGGTGGGAGGCTTTATGTTAGGTGTTGAGGGTTAAAGTATGATAGAAGGGACAGGAAGAGGTTTCTTGGTGGAGAGGAGATACAGGCTACCAAACATTATATAAGGGTGGGAGGCTTTATGTTAGGTGTTGAGGGGTAAAGTATGATAGAAGGGACAGGAAGAGGTTTCTTGGTGGGAGAGTAGAGATACATGGCCTACCACACATTATATAAGGGTGGGAGGCTTTATGTTAGGTGTTGAGGGGTTAAAGTATGATAGAAGGGACAGGAAGAGGTTTCTTGGTGGAGAGGAGACACATGGCTACCTCAGTTGGAAAAGGAGATAAGATGGTGGTGTATGAATATATATATACAGCATGCTTCAGCACAGTTCTCATCCACAAAATTCCCTCACAAGAAATTGGTTGGCCTGGCAATAAACCAGAAGACATTAGTTCAAAGAACTCTGCAGCAAGATTTCTTATCTACAAGCTAACTTCTTATCTACACAAACAGACAAGTACCTTGCAAAACATACACACACACACACACACACACACACACACACACCACACATCTATTAGCGTGTGTATTATATATATATATATATATATTATTATAACACACACATATATATATGAGTAGGTATGTATATGTGTGTTAATATATGTATGTATATACAAAATGTGTGTGTATATATATAAATATATATATACACACACATATATACATATATATATATATATATATATATATATATATATATAACAACTACCGATCAGGCCAAACATACCAGCCAAATGACTACATCCTTGCAAGGCAAAGGGGAGAGATGGCTGCTTATAAATGCCAAAACCTTCCCAGGCAAAGAATGTACCCCAAACATAGACTGGTAGTTAGTGACTTTAGGATCAGTACTAGGAGGACAACCAGAAGACGACCAATATGGAGAAGAAGGATCTGGAAGCTTAAAGATCCTGCAAATGGACAGAGATTTAGGGACATATTACTTGAAGCTTTGACGAAGTAGAAGGGGATAGAGCATCACAGGGGGTAGAAGACAACTGGACGTTTCTAAGGGAAACCTGCTGAGAGCCACTGACCAGATCTGTGGCTGGTGCAAAGTCCCCCTCGACCTAGAATAACGTGTGGTGGGGACAATATGTAGACAGGGCTATTAGAGAAAAGAGACAGGCTTGGAAGGTCTGGCAAAATGGGGGTAGCAGGGAATTGTATCAGACTGCCAAGAGAAGCTAGGAGACAGGTTTATTTAGCCAGAGGGGAAGCAGATAAGAAAAAATTTGCCAATGTTCTGCGCCATGAGGACCAAAGACTGGAGGTGTTTCGCGTTGCAAGACAGTGTGTGAGAGAGAATCGTGATGTGGTAGGAGAGAAGTGTGTTCGCATGGAAGATGGTTCACTTGTGCTAAATGAGGATGCAAAGAGAGAGGTTTGGAGACGCCACTATGAAAGGTTGCTGAATAAAGAAAATGAATGAGATAAAGAGAGTCTGCCGAATGTTGACCCAACAGAGGGACCAGCAATCCGAGCTGATAGTTCCTTGGTAGCTAAGGCAATTAGAAGCATGAAGACAGGGAAAGCCCTAGGCCCATCAGGAATCACTGCAGAGATGCTCAAAATGTCTGGTAGTGTCGGCTATAGCCTAGTCACCCGTTTAGTTAATCAGGTGATACACAAAGGAGTCATACCCAATGACTGGTGTAGCAGCATAATAGTCAACTGCTACAAAGGTAAAGGTGACACCCTAGATACAAATAACTACAGAGGTATCAAGCTGTTGGATCAGGTGATGAAGGTCACGGAGAGGGTCATAGCCCAACTAATTAGAGAGAGAGAGTTAGTTTAGATGAGATGCAGTTTGGGTTTGTGCCAGGGAAAAGTACCACTGATGCTTACCACTGGTAAGGCAGCTGCAGGAGAAATACCTAGCCAAAGATAAGCCCCTGTACCTGGCTTTTGTTGACATGGAGAAAGCCTTCGACAGGGTTCCCCGATCCCTTATCTGGTGGTCAATGAGGAAACTAGGGATAGATGAATGGTTAGTGAGAGCTGTGCGGGCCATGTATAGGGACGCTGCTAGTAAGGTGAGGGTTGGCAACGAGTACAGTGAAGAATTCCGGGTAGAGGTAGGGGTCCACCAAGGCTCAGTTCTCAGCCCCCTCCTATTTATCGTAGTCCTCCAGTCAATAACGGAGGAATTCAAGACAGGATGCCCTTGGGAGCTCCTCTATGCTGATGACCTTGCTCTAATTGCTGAGTCGCTATCAGAACTGGAGGAGAAGTTTCAGGTGTGGAAACAAGGATTAGAATCGAAGGGCCTCAGAGTCAATCTAGCTAAAACCAAAGTCGTAATCAGTAGGAAGGTAGACAAATCACAAACGCCTTCAGGTAGATGGCCCTGCTCGATCTGTAGGAAAGGTGTAGGTAGAAACTCTATAAGATGCTCCAAGTGTAAGCTATGGACACATAAGAGGTGCAGCAATGTCAAAGGAAGGCTAACTAGGAAGATGGTTTTTGTATGTGGCAGATGCTCAGGAACAATAAACACTGAAAATGCTCTGAGACCAACTTCCGTCACTTTCCAGGGAGAAAAACTAGAAATAGTTGATAGTT
>NC_043023.1:7424944-7429944 GCF_006345805.1 Octopus sinensis
TGGATGCATAGTTGTGAGCCAAAGTAACACCTTACAATTTCATATATATATATACATACTCACCACACACATATATATATATAACATATACATACATATACATACGCTTAGATATATATATATATTATATATATATATTATATATATATATGTGGTGTGTAAAAAAATATAAACTGGGACAAGAACGCAAAACATTTAGAAGACGATACAAAAAACACTATAATACTATATATATATATATATATATATATATATATATATATATATATATAAGCAATAGGAAAATGGAGGAGATCAATAGATGGTTCATCAACTTTAGACATTATATTATGTTAACTTATTTATTTATTTACTAAACTTAACTGAACTGATAATTACAATAATATACATACATATAACATATTATGCTTTACATATAAGATATAAAATATAGTAACATATAAGGATACCAGCAGGGTTGGATTCCCAACCTCCAACTTTCTTGGAGTTATATATATATATATATAGATATATAATTAGAGAAAAACCACTATTATGTAATTCAAACAATGATAGACGTAAATCATACCATATAGAAAAAACAAAATATATGATAAAACATTTATCTAGATCACAATAAAGTACATAATAATAAACAGCATATAATTAATACTCCCTAATTTTATTATTATTATTATTATTATTATTATTATTATTATTATTATTATTATTATATTATCATTATTATTATTATTATATATATATAATTCTCCCATATATATATATATACCAAAGTAAGCACATAAATGTGAAACCATGTGGGGAAAAATAGTACTCGAACGCCAGAGGTGGAGTAATATGCTTCATTGATATTAAAACTGCAAAAACTTCACAAAAATATCACAAAAATATCACAAAAAACTGCTACTTAGTGTCACATTCCCGCTCATCTGACAGTTATATATATATATATATATATATATATATATATATATATATATATATATATATATATATATATATATATATATATATACACATACACACACACATATATATATACTTATAAATATGTAAACACACAGATACATTCACACATACATACACACACATAGAATTTCATACAATTTCACTGATAAAACTAGAGACCCTATTTATGACCGACAAGTGAAAATGTATCTCAAACACTACCTAAAACGTTGTTTCCACATGGTCTCGCCAATCACTTGGCTCTGGTCAATATTGTCTGTGGTGGTGGCCACCATCTGTACATCCAGTCTTTTCCAGCCATTCTGGTTCCTAAACCCTGATTTTACACACTCGTTCGGAATGTTGGCCTACTGTCATTTAGATCAAACGGCAAACTCAGATGATCTGCAGCAAATTCCACAATGTGCCTCTCCTGGACTCCATGTGTCTTCTACTGTTCCCAGGACCCTTACTATCCCTGTGACCTCTGCTTCACCTGGAACCCCTTCGTCACCTACTGTCTCCAAATCCTTTGCTTATCCTGGGACTTCTGTTACTCCTGGGACTTCTGTTACTCCTGGGATTTCTGTTACTCCTGGACATCCTGTGGCACTTGTAGCCCACTCCGTTCACTCCATGCCAGTGTGTCATAACTACGGTGGCGCAATGTTACTGGGTAAGTTACCTACCCTTTCCTGGCAGGTTGCTGCAGTGCTGTATGGATCAGGTTGTTTCTTGACAGTCACGAGTTCAATCCTCACCTTGCTTGCTCTGATCGTGCCCTTTGCTCTTGAACAGAAAATCGCCCGGATCTGTGGATTGTTACAATCATTAGCAGGTAAGTTCACATTACATCTATCACTCTTTTTCTTTCTACATCAAACCTCCATTAAATATGTATATATATCTCTACATTTTGTGACCGCGTGTGTACCGTTGGCAATTTTTTTCCTCCGTCTTCCCTTCTCTGGATCTTTCCTTTTCCTGTGTTTCTGATGAAGAGCTCCACTCGAAATGTAAAACCCTCCTTCTTCCCTTCCTTCCTGAGCATCCAATAATACTATATTTGTTGTGCGTCCTCACATTGTTGTGTTTTCTCTTCGTGTTTTCATGTTTGGATTAACTTTATATATATATATATAACACCAAGTAAGATAGGGGTTGTGGGTCCAACCCACTAAGGGATAATACTTATCCAATATACTGTTGGTATAATACCCAAATTATTAACACACAAGTGTTTTTAATTGCAATGCAATAAACTTACTTATTGTATTAAATGGGTGAAGGTAAAGAAATATTTTACCATTAATTTATATTACAAAAAAAAATGGAGAAACACATTAGTTGGTTTATCAACTTCAGATATTAGAAGTCAACATTCTAATCCTAAAGTTGATAAACCAACTAATGTGTTTCTCCATTTTCTTATTTGTTATATATATATATTATATATATATATATATATAATATATATATATATTATATATTATTATATATATATATAGCACAAAGTAAGATAGGTTATGGGTGTGACCCACTATGGGATATCATTTATCCAATATACGTTCTGATTTGTAAAATGAATAAATAATCTAACATTATTATATCCGTAAGTTGATGAACCAACAAATTTGTTTCTCCATTTTCTTATTTGTATTATATAATATATATATATATATATATATGTGTATATGTATATATATATGCATATATATATTTATATATGCCTATATATACTCACACACAAGCACAAAAAAACATATACATGTATCTATAAGTGTGTATATAAATATATAATATATACTTGTGTATCTGTGTGTGTATGTATGTGTATGTATATATATATATATATATAATATATATATAATATATATATATATATATAATATATTATAAATAGACATAATATAATGTCTAAAAGTTGATGAATACCACCTCTAGATCCCCTCCATTTTCTTATTGCTCTCTCGCTCTCTCACTCTCTCTCTCTTCTCTCTCTCTCTCTCTATCTCTCTCTCTCTCTATATATATATCTGTGTGTGTATGATTGTGTATATAAATGCACATATCTATAGCTATATTTATATATTGATATATATGTGTGTGTGTATGTATATATATATATATATATATATATATAACAACGATAAATGTTGCCCTTTTCAAGCCTAGCCAGGCTCATGGGCCCATTTCCTGGTTTCTGTGGCATATGTGTTTCCCCGCAGCTGGACGGGACGCCAGTCCATCGCAGCATTGCTCAAGAAACAGGAAGAGAGAGTGAGAGAAATTTGGGGTGAAAGAGTACAACAGGGGTTGTCACCACCCACTGCCGGAGCCTCGTGGAGCTTTAAGGTGTTTTTGCTCAATAAACACACATAATACCCGGTCTGGGATTCAAATCCGCGATCCTCCAACTGCAAGTCCGCTACCCTACCCGCTGGGCCATTGCGCCTCCACACACACACACACACACATATATATAGGTTCAGGCATGATTATGTGGTAAGAAGCTTGCTTCGCAACCACATGGTTCCAGGCTCAGTGTTACTACTGCACGGCACCTTGGGCAAGTATTTTCTGCTATAGCCTCAGTCCAACCAAATCCTTGTAAGTAGATTTGGTAGGTGGAAACTAAAAGAAGCCTGTCACATATATATATAGGTGCAGGAGTGGCTGTGTGGTAAGTAGCTTGTTTACCAACCACATGGTTCTGGGTTCAGTCCCACTGTGTGGCACCTTGGGCAAGTGTCTTCTACTATAGCCTCGGGCCGACCAAAGCCTTGTGAGTGGATTTGGTAGACAGAAACTGAAAGAAGCCCGTCGTATATATGTATATATGTATATATATATGTATGTGTGTGTATGTTTGTGTGTCTGTGTTTGTCCCCCTTGCATTGCTTGACAACCGATGCTTGTGTGTTTATGTCCCTGTCACTTAGCAGTTTGGCAAAAGAGACCGATAGAATAAGTACTGGGCTTACAAAGAATAAGTCCCGGGGTCGAGTTGCTCGATTAAAGGCGATGCTCCAGCACGGCCGCAGTCAAAAGGACTGAAACAAGTAAAAAGAGAAAAAGGGAAAGAGAATATATATATACATATATAAACATATAGGGATAGTTTACGAAAAAAACAAAATATGAAGACAGGAGGTGTACAAAACAAACAGATGTATTAGTATAACGCTCAGGAATAGAAAAAGTCTTTTACGTTTCGAGCCTACGCTCTTCTACAGAAAGGGACAAGAAAAAACAAGGTGAGAAAAAAATGTGTGTAGTGGCTAACGATCTATCATGGCGATATATATATATATATATATATATGTATGTATAAATAAATGAAAGATAAGGAAAGGAAAAACTGGAGGTGTAGACGAACTTTAATTCGTAATCCAGGTTAGTACAGAACTAATGTACAATTCTACAAAGGCAAAACGAAAATCTCTTTGTATATTTTTGTTGGTCATAATTATTCATACCAATATGTAATTCCTGAAGAAGAATCTAATTTGTATTTCATGAATAGTTTATCATTTTTGTCTTTGGAATTAATTAGACTCCAAACCAATTTGTAGAATGTATATTGATTCTGTACCAACTTGGATTATGAATTAAAATTCGTCTACACTTACAACTTTTTTCTTTTCCTTATATTTCATTTACTGTTTTTGCAATTACTGAATCTATATTTTTTATATATATCCTTTTCTTGGACTGTACCGGCAGAGTTGGATGTTTGATATCCTTTTGAAGGATATCAGTCTTCACTTCTCATATAGGCGTAGGAGTGGCTGTGTGATAAGTAGCTTGCTTACTTACCACATGGTTCTGGGTTCAGTCCCACCGTGTGGCACCTTGGGCAAGTGTTTTTTACTATAGCCTCGGGCTGGCCAAAGCCTTGTGAGTGGATTTGGTAGATGGAAACTAAAAGAAGCCTGTCGTATATATGTGTGTGTACATATATATATGTGTGTGTGTGTATATGTTTGTGTGTCTGTGTTTGTCTCCCCTATATCACTTGACAACCGATGCTGGTGTGTTTACGTCCCCGT
>NC_043023.1:7447444-7464944 GCF_006345805.1 Octopus sinensis
ATCATCTCTGGAAATATAAAAATCTGCAAGACTTTCTTAAAATTTAAAGGATGATGGTTAAAACAAGATACTTTCTTTTGCAACCTTGTTAAGCAGTGGTTGGCTGGTCGGAATTTACTTCAATTTAAAAAAGAAAAAAGAGCAAAAAATCCAAATAAACACGTACGTATGTGGAGGCACATGACCAAGTGGTTCTAAAAAGATACATTTGCGATGTACAAGTAAACTCGGGATAATCTATTAACGGGTTAAGATTTAAAGCATGATGAACAAAACAAAATGGCTTTCTTCATAACTTTGCTCCCAAGAAAGTGACCAACTAAAATTTACTTTAAAATTAAAATCAGAAAGAGAACAACTTACATATTTGGATATAAGACTCTGCTTTTCTTTTCAACATAACAATGTTGCCAAAACAATTTACGGTGGTATCTCCAGATGGATTTATCCTGAAAAGGACACAGAATGGAATTGGCACTCACCTTTAGAGATGAAGAACATTGGTGGAATATTCCAATAAAGACAGCATATTCCAATAAAGACAGTGAAAGTAGAAGAATTGGAATTGTTCTATAGGACAAAGGCTGAGTGGTGAAGAAGCTCTCTTTGGGTTTAGTCCCACGATGTCAAACCTTGGGCAAATGCCTTCTACACTAACCTTTAGGCCAACTAATGCTTTCAGAGTGTATTTGGTAGACAAAATTTTCCATTCACTTGGCCCTGTTGTTAGAAAGCTTACATATAGGAAAAAGCAAAACTCCAAAGTCATAACCTGCTTAATTATGCTATCTTACACATGTTTCTGTGAAGATTATGATTGAATTACACAATCTTGGTCTGTTAAATTTTTGAAATTCACACTTCGTCAGAGGTTCATGCTAGTATGAACAAACTCTGTGAACTTTGGTCTCTATTGTTAGAAAGATCAAAGAGTACAAAAGGAAAAAGCAAAACTCCAAAGTCATAACCCATATAATTATGTTATCTTACACATGTCTCTGTGAACATTACAATTGAATTACGCAATCTTCACCTGATAAATTTTCTAAATCCACACTTCGTCAGAGATACATGTTAGTATGAACATACACTATGTTATTTGTAATAATGCAGACCAATGAATGGAAACTTGGACAATAATACAAGAGTACTCTTTGCAGTTTTCTCTTTCAGTATATCAGGATACACAGAGTTCTAAATACTGGTTATATGTCATATAATTTTAATTTAAATTGCACTAAGGTTTTCTGCTTGACATAACATAATATGGCTGATGATTTGGGTAAACATGGCCTTAAATTTATTTTAAATCATTTAATTAAATTAATTATGTATCACAATTATTTAATTATAGAATCGATGATGTTTATACTAACGAAACAGCTGTTGAAACCAATAAAATTTGAACTTTCTGCTTTTCAGCTTTTATTTCTTGTATACTGCACTATGAGACTGTTGTAGTCAATTATGTATATACATACAAATTGGTCCCAAATAGATTTACAGTTATATAATAACATGATGGAGTTTAACGACCTATTATCAATTGAACTCTTAATTACTCAATTACTCTTTTATCTCGTTTACTCGTATATTATCTCCTTTATCTCTTTTACTTGTACGTATATACATATGTATGTGTATATATATATGTATATAATATATAAGTATATATATATATGTATATATATATGAATATATGTATATGTATATATATATATATATATATATATATATGTATATATATATATATAGTATATATATATATATGTATATATATATAATATATATATATATATATATATATATATAATATATATATATATATATATATATAATAATATATATATATTATATATATAATAATATATATATATATAATATATATAATATATATATTATATATATATATATACTCTTTTACTTGTTTCAGTCATTTGACTGTGGCAAGCAGAACCGCCTTTAATCGGCAATTGACCCCTGGACTTATTCTTTGTAAGCCTAGTAATTATTCTATCGATCTCTTTTGCCAAACCGCTAAGTTACAGGGACGTAAACACACTAGTATCAGTTGTCAAGCGCTGTTGGGGGGACACACAGACACACAAACATATACACACACACATACATATATATATACATATATAGAACAGGCTTCTTTCAGTTTCCGTCTACCAAATCCACTCACAAGGCTCTCGTCGGCCCAAGGCTATGGTAGATGACACGTGCCCAAGGCAAGGTACTTACCACACAGCCACTCCTGCGCCTATATATTAGATGAATGAGCCCTAAATACTCCTCAAAAGACAGTATGGTTGGTCATTGCTGGAACGTCTTTGATCATAAATGTTCTCGATTGGCGGAGACCCTGGGTTAAACAAGGCAACAGCAATAACAGACATGGGATCGCCACAGCTGTTTGGAAGTTTGTTTTATCACAATGATTGCGAATCTGATAGATACTATGATGTGTGTGTGTATACACATGTATGTATAGACACACACACATATATTCGTGTGTGTGTATGTGTGTGTTCATGTGTATAGACAGACAGTCAAAAGGCGGTGAGCTGGCAGAAAGGTTATCACTCTGGGTGATATGCTTAACGGTATTTCGTCGGCTGCTACGTTCTGAGTTCAAATTCTGCTGAGGTCGACTTTGCCTTTCATCTTTTCAGGGTCGATAAATTAAGTACCAGTTATGCACTGGGGTCGATATAATCGACTTTGTCTGTCATTTTTTGTCCTCTCTGTGTGTAGCCCCTTGTGGGTAGTAAAGAAATAGGTATTTCGATTGCCGTTACGTTTTGAGTTCAAATTCCGCCGGTCGACTTTGCCTTTCATCTTTTCAGGGTCGATAAATTAAGTACCAGTTATGCACTGGGGTCGATATAATCGACTTTGTCTGTCATTGTTTGTCCTCTCTGTGTGTAGCCCCTTGTGGGTAGTAAAGAAATAGGTATTTCGTCTGCCGTTACGTTTTGAGTTCAAATTCCGCCGACGTTGACTTTGCCTTTCATCTTTTCGGGGGGGGGGTCGATTAAATAAGTCCAGTTACGCACTGGGGTCGATGTAATCAACTTAATCCCTTTGTCTGTCCTTGTTTGTCCTCTCTGTGTTTAGCCCCTTGTGGGTAGTAAAGAAATAGGACAGTCAGACAGGCAAGTAGGCAAACAGGTATGCAAGCAGACAGAAAGACAGACAGGCAGGCAGGCGGACTGGCAGGTAGACAGGCAGGTAGATAGACAGGCAGACAGCTAGATAGACAGGCAGGCAGATAGGCAGACTAACAGGCAGATAGAAAGAAAGAAAGAAGGAAAGAAAGGAAGGAAGAAAGAGAGAAGTAAGCAAATAGATATTTGAGAGGGGGTAGAAGATAAACTTCACCAATTGTTATTTCCCTATAGGCGCAGGAGTGACTGTGTGGTAAGTAGCTTGCTTACCAGCCACATGGTTCCGGATTCAGTCCTACTGCATGGCACCTTGGGCAAGTGTCTTCTACTATAGCCTTGGGTTGACCAAAGCTTTGTGGGTAGATTTGGTAGACGGAAACTGAAAGAAGCATGTCGTATGTATGTATATATATATATATATATATATATATATATATATATATATGTATGCATGTTGTGTGTGTGTATATGTTTGTCCCTCAACATCGCTTGACAACCGAAGCTGGTGTGTTTACGTCCCCGTAACTTAGGAGTTCGGCAAATGAGACTGATAGAATAAGTACTAGGCTTACAAAGAATAAGTCCCGGGGTCGATTTGCTCGACTAAAAGGCGGTGCTCCAGCATGGCAACAGTCAAATGACTGAAACAAGTAAAAGGGTATTTGGTGGATTTAAACCGAGACAGTTCAAAGTCAATCAATATCACCGTCGTTAAATCGATGGAAAGGAAATGGCTGAGATCCGCCTTTAGATAGATGTTGAAGGCAGACGAATACAAATCTAAGGGACTTAATTCCGCACACGCTTATTCTATTATGTATCATTGTATTATCTCCCTTAGCTTATCTCTCCTCAGAATAACTCTTCTCTTTGGTCTTCCTGTCGTTTCTCGTTTCACCCCATTCCAGCTCTTTATGTTCTGAGTTCAAATCTCGACATTGCCTTTCATTTTTTTTTTTTTTCATATGTCATGTGGTACTTCGGCTGCCACTATGTTTTCTTCTTACATTTCACATTCACTAAATATATCTTTTTCCAAGACTATAGGGTTTTATTTAATTTACATCTCTCTCTATATAAACGGCAGTTTGTCTGTCAGGTTGTACCCTCACCGTGACCACGGCTTTCAACCGATTCTGATGAAACTTGACACACACACATAGCCCAATGTTATAATTCAAAACTAACGCAGCGAAAATTTTGAAAAGTTCCCCCAGTTCTGAAAAAATCGATAAATTCGACATGGGGTCGAGAATCTAAGCTTTTTATATGCAACACATTTTCTGGGCTGTACGTGGGCTGTTCAAACGCTGGGAGGCGCAATGATGTTTTCATGTTTTCGCCCAAAGGGACAGCTAGGAACATCGTATACACAGAAGTATTCGAGTGAAGAAAGGACTAGATTGGGATTAGTCGTTGCCTACTAGGGGCTCTTACATACCCGGGCAACGCTGGGCTATGCTGCTAGTATCATTATATACGTCTCGTTTATTTGGTTTTTTCTTTCCTTTACCCCTCCTCTTTCTATAAGCTACCTTTGGCGTTATATCCTCTAACCTTGGGCAAGTGTCTTCTGCTATAGCCTCGGGCCGACCAAAGTCTTGTGAGTTGATTTAGTTGACGGAAACTGAAAGAAGCCCGTTGTATATATGTATGTATATATATGTCTGTGTTTGTGTGTATGTTTGTGTGTCCGTGTTTGTCCCACCCCAACATCACTTGACAACCGATGCTGGTGAGTTTACATCTCTGTAACTTGGCGGTTCGGCAAAAGGGACCGATAGAATAAGTACTAGGCTTACAAAGAATAAGTCCTGGGATTGATTTGCTCGACTAAAGGCGGTGCTCCAGCATGGCCACAGTCAAATGACTGAAACAAGTAAAAGAGTAAAGACTTGATTTCCTGTGGTAATGGCTGTCAATATGACAAAGAAGGCGCCCAGAATACCCACATTTAATTGTTTGTATCTATAATAAGTTCTTGCAATTTCTATTTGGTTATAATTACACATAGCACTATTTTATTCTTTTTAGAAACCTTGAGCATGATTTAACCTGTTACTTATTAATTAATTATAAAATAAGAGATGTTTCATTAAAATTCAAGATGAAATTTATTACAATCTGAAGGAAATTCACTGAATATGCTTTTAATTTTTCACTTTTTCTTCGGAGAATGCTAAAAGTTTAGAAATACAATAAAAAGTGAGGATATTCTTAACGTTATAATTTTAGATTATTATATAATCCAAATTTTATTATATAATCCGTGATTTAGTTCAAATTTTAATATTTTATAAAGAGTCCTTTGTATTTTATTTATATTTTTTTTTAACAATAAAGTTTATCAGTCAACTAATATGTCTAGACCTTCATGAACCCATCTTCTGGTTGAAGCTATGAGTGTTGACATATAACTGCTATTTTAAAGTAGGCAGAGATAATAATATATATTTTATTACATCAAATGTGATCTGGTTTAATTTTCTTTGTTTCTTTAACCCTTTTGTTGCCATATTTCTGTTCAAATACACAGCCCTTGTTTCAATAATTTTGAAAATAACCAAGAATTTAGTAAAATTAATTTGTTGTCCTTGAACTGATGTCTGGAACAAAGATTAACACAAAATTTTGAAGGAAGGTTTTAATTTAGATCACTTTAACCCTTTTGTTACCATATTTCTGTTGAAATCCACTGTCTTTATTTCAATTAATTTTGAAAATAACCAAGAATTTAGTAATATAACTTTGTCATAATTAGAAACATAGGTGCAGGAGTGGCTGTGTGGTAAGTAGCTTGCTTACCAGCCACATGGTTCCAGGTTCAGTCCCACTGCATGGCACCTTGGGCAAGTGTCTTCTACTATAGCCTCGGGCCGACCAAAGCCTTGTGAGTGGATTTGGTAGACGGAAACTGAAAGAAGCTCGTCGTATATATGTATATATATGTATGCGCGTGTGTGTTTGTGTGTGTGCGTTTGTCCCCCTAGCATTGCTTGACAACCGATGCTGGTGTGTTTATGTCCCCGTTACTTAGCGGTTCGGCAAAAGAGACCGATAGAATAAGTACTGGGCTTACAAAAGAATAAGTCCCAGGGTCGAGTTGCTCGATTAAAGGCGGTGCTCCAGCATGGCCGCAGTCAAATGACTGAAACAAGTAAAAGAGTAAAGAGTAAAAGAGTATAAATAAGCTTGAATTTTTAATGGAAAGATTTAATTTACAGTATTTACATAGGACAGAAAGGTGTCCTCATCTTGTTTGTTGTTATCAGGGCATTTTGGCTGATATACTCTCCAGCCTTCATTAGGGGTTCTGGTGGAATCTCAAACCCAACCCTTTATTTGACTAACAATGAGGACACCTATCTGTCTGTTGTAAATAATGTAAATACTTCCTCATCCCCAAAATATTGTTGGCATCCTTTTTGTCTCGGGAGACAATGGAGTTGCGCATAAAGTAGTCTAGTCTGGCTTTTACATTTCATGTCCTGATATATTTCCTGCTGTGGCTGTGTAGTCCTATCCTGGACAAACACTCCCTCTGGCAGGTACCGCAAATGTAGCGAAGACTGTTCCTGGCTGGTTGTAATGCCATAGTTTCTTGTTGACGTGTCTTCTTTTCTTTCCATTTCTCCTCTCTCTCTCTGTCACTCCTTAGTAAGATTTAATTTAAATAAATTTAAACTTTTTGTTGTTCAGATAAGCTGTTTGTGTTTCAATTATTTTGGAAAATTATAAGGAAATTAGTAAAATAACTTTGTTATGATTAAGCTGGTATTTACAACAAAGATTAACATGAAATTTTGATGGAAGATTTCAACATGCATCACTTTAATCCTTTGATATTCAGGTTATTCTGTCAAGTTTAATGTTTATTTATTCACATTGGATTGGATTAGCCATGCATTGCATTGTAGCTTTGAGATTTCAGTACCATCATTGTTTATTTTTAGAATAACTAGCAGTATCGCCCGGCGTTGCTCGGGTTTGTAAGGGGAATAACTATATAAGCATTTTTAGAGAGTTATAGCCAAAAAATGCATTAAAAATGGAAAACAAATGATGGTAAATTTTTTTTTAAATCGTAGACTCATCGTAGACGCGCGCTAATACCCAGAAGGGCTCGATATGAATCACGACTATAAGATACCCGAATTTGGTTAAACTGCACCGCAAAATGTGGGAGTAGTTAGGAATCTAAATCGTAGGAGACAGACACACAACTTCTCTTTTATATATAAAGATATTGTAGGGTAAGTGTGAGAGGCTGGATCTGACCAGTTTGAACATAAAACAAGTAGAATATTCTGGTTGGATATGATCAGTTTAAATGCTAAAGGATTAAAACAGGAACTTTGCATCATAGGGCCAAGGCTAGACTCAGCTTGGCTGATATTGAAAGGGTTAAGAGTCCTTTGTGCTTTGTTTCAAACAATGTTTGTAAGTCAATCAACACATTTAGGCGTTCACAGTCCCATCTTCAGTATGAAGTAGTGAGTGTTGACTGTCATTTTAAAGTAAGCAGAGATAAATAGAACGTGATGTTTTATTAATTGTAACACAACCACCGGGCTTAACATTTTTTGATTGTCATTTTAGTATTCTTCAAATTACCAGAGTGGGTTATTTTGCTTGTTTTTTTTTTGTATATTTTTGTGACTTTTTTCTTTTTTTTTCAGCTTTAACTCACAAAGAATCTTTGGAATGTCTTACAAATGTTCACTGTGCCACTTATGGAGTTGGTTTGGATGATGTGTGCCATTTTATTCTGCTCTTCCTTAGTATTTCTAAGTCATTTTTCTTATATATATGTGTATATATGTATGTATGCATGTATATATGCATGCATGCATTTATGTAAATATGTATGTTTGTATGTATGCATACATGTATGTATATATGTATGTGTGTGTGTATGTGTGAGTGTGTGTGCATGTGTGTGCTTGTTAATGTGTGTGTGTGTACGTGTGTGCATATGTATATGTGTGAGTGTATATCGCTTGACAACCGATGCTGCTGTGTTCACAACCCGGTAACTTAGCAGTTCGGAAAAAGAAACTGATAGAATAAGTACTAGACTTACAAAGAATAAGTCCTGGGGTCGATTTGCTCGACTAAAGGTGGTGCTCCAGCATGGCCACATGACTGAAACAAGTAAAAGAGTAAAAGAGAGAGAGTATTTATGTATGTATGTATGCATGTGTTCGTGTATATTTATGTATGAATATATACGAGGGGGTGCTAAAAAGTTCCTGGTTTTAAGGGTATCATGAAGGGCCTGGTTAGAGTCGGCCCAATCCTCCGAGTTGTTTTACAGGGTTTAGAAAACTTGAGTAGGCACAGGAGTGGCTGTGTGGTAAGTAGTTTGCTTACCAACCACATGGTTCTGGGTTCAGTCCCCCTGCGTAGCACCTTGGGCAAGTGTCTTCTACTATAGCCTCGGGCCGACCTAAGCCTTGTGAGTGGATTTGGTAGACGGAAACTGAAAGAAGCCCATCGTATATATGTATGTATATATATATATGTATGTGTGTGTGTTTGTGTGTCTGTGTTTGTCCCCCCCTCCCCAACATCGCTTGACAACCGATGCTGGTGTGTTTATGTCCCCGTAACTTAGCAGTTTGGCAAAAGAGAGGTCGATAGAATAAGTACTAGAACTTACAAAGAATAAGTCCTGGGGTTCATTTGCTCAACTAAGGCGGTGCTCCAGCATGGCCACAGTCAAAATGACTGAAACAAGTAAAAGAGTAAAAGAGACTGCTGCAATAAGTGTATGAATCTGAAAGGGAATATGTTGGATAGAATTATAATTAATTGATCCTCCTGAATTTTCTTTTACCCAAAACCAGGAACTTTTCAGCACCCCGTCATATGTGGGTGTGTATATGTATGTATATATAAATATATATGTATGTATGTATGTATGTCATTATTCAATTTTATTTCAAGATTTCTTGCCAATGGAGAAAGAACTGGTTTCTAACCTAGATCCAAGGCTCCTTCATTGGAATTTCAACATCAACAACAAGGTTTTTATTTGTCTGTCTGTCTGTCTGTCTGTCTGTCTGTCTGTCTGTATGTATGTATGTATGTATGTATGTATGTATGTATGTATGTGCAGATGTGTATGTTTTATGTATGTATTCTCATGCATATAGCTGCATATTTAGACATGCTCATATATATATTTAAATGATAAACTTCTGGAAAGTTTTACAGATTTTTACAGTTCCATTGTTTGAATTTGGCTTTCTTCTTTCTGGTTTTGAGAAGCCTAATTTCTCAAGATTGGTATTTAGGCAGCGTGTTACATATCCCAATGCCCCAATAATTACAGGTATAAACCTGAACTTGTATGTATGTATGTATGTATGTATGTATGTATGTATGTATGTATGTATGTACGTATGAGTGTATGTATGTATGTATGTATGTATGTATGTATGTATGTATGAATATATGTGTGTATGTATATATGTATGTATGTATGTATGTATGTATGTATGTATGTATGTATCTATGTATGTATGTGTGTGTGTATGGATACATGTTTGGTGGCACAAATCAAATTTCAATACTTCTCTCTTAAAGCAATTCCATTTCTTCCAAGGTGACCTTAGGCGGGTTTTTCTTCCTCACCCACCCACCACGTATAGCATCGATGCGTCGATGAATCGGCGGCAGAACGAGGATAAGTTTGAGAAAGATGACAAAAAAAGGTGTCAGACAACAAATGAAGGACTTCTCCGCATAGAAGTTCATACCGAGGGCTTGCCAGTAGGGCAAGAAAAGCAGTGTCACATGGGCTGCTGCAAGAAAGAGCGTGGCGTACCCCAAGTTACTCTGGAAGAAACGCCACTCGCGCCAGTTGAGGCGTGACCCCACAGATGGTAACGTCACTATTCCGATCACTGATAATGTTAAGAACGACAATATACCAATACTAAGCCCAACACTGCTGTATAATGTTAACGATTGTTGTGGCTTTTGTTTGAGGTGGTGTCTATTGTTGCTATTTTCGTTGTAATCGGTGTTGTTTTTGTTGTTGTTGCTGTTATCATTTTTGTGGTGGTTGTTGTTGTTGTTGTTGGTGTTGTTTCTCTTATTGCTGCTGCTGGGGCTGTGGTTACTGTTTTCGATATTCATGGTAGTGTAGTAGTTGTTGTTGCTATAGTAGGTGTAGTACTGATTGCTACTATGAACATTGTTGTCGTTGATGTTGCTATGGTAGCTGCTACTGCTGCTGCTGCTGCTGTGCTGCTGCTACTGCTGCTACTACTACTACTGCTGCTTGCTTGAGTGAAATATAGGAATGGCATTGTTGACGGTGCCACCAAAATCAATGAGATAACTACATGCCAGAACGCAAAGAGGAGAGCAGTGAGGCCAAGAACCTTCCTCGATTTAAGCCACTCGTCCAACCAGGGTGGAAAACGCTTGTATTTGGTTCCATAACACAACTGGACAAGTGCAGCTAGGCAGCCCGCAAAATACGTAAGCGCAAGAAGACTAATAGCGGACAACGCCAGTAAAACATTCAGAAGATTGAGAGGAATTTTCTGCCAATGGTAGACCTGTCTTGAAGACGCTCGCTGTTTGCGGACCTCATTGTAAACAAGAACCGAGAACCAAACAAGAACCACACAACACGTAATGCATGCCGGGACACCCCAGCCTTTCATGAACATGTGAGGGAGGGCCTCGATGTCGCGTGCGGTAGTCAGGTCACCGCGACATATCGGACTAAAGCCCATGTGTCGGACAACCCTACCGACCTTGTTGACAGCGTTGATATCATTGCCTGCTAAATATACAGTTGTGCGTGATGTGGCATCTGATGAAAGCCCTTCTAGTACATCTGGCGCCAGGGTATTGAGTCCTTTCACAATATGTGCATTCGGAAACTGTTCAGCTAATTTTTCAGCATTTGATGGCTGATCGCCATTTGGTTTCTGGGATCGATTTGACACGTCGACAAGAACTTTGCCACTGAGCAGATCCTTATAAGGAGTAAGAAGGGAGATCATGTGACGGAACTGGAGCGCAAGGAAGAAGACGCGCACATCGCTGTTTTCGAGGCATTTCTCAACACTGGTGAACTGGACGACGTCTGGGACTGGACGTGATCCGTTGAACTTCCGCCGTGAAGGACATCGGCTTCCCAAGATTACGGCATAACCACTGCAAGTGAGGCGGCGGGCGAGTGCACAGCCTAAATCACCTGTACCAATCACTGCGATCACACTTCGCTCAACGTACTGGTTTCCATTTCGGTCCTGCATGGTTCACAAACATCTGAAATTAGACACGAAAAAAAAAATATGAAACAAACATATGCGCAGGCGTAGGAGTGGCTGTGTGGTAAGTAGCTTGCTTACCAACCACATGGTTCCAGGTTCAGTCCCACTGCATGGCACCTTTGGCAAGTGTCTTCTACTATAGCTCGGGCCGACCAAAGCCTTGTGAGTGGATTTGGTAGACGGAAACTGAAAGAAGCCTGTCATATATATATAGGTGCAGGAGTGGCTGTGTGGTAAGTAGCTTGCTTACAAACCACATGGTTCCAGGTTCAGTTCCACTGCGTGGCACCTTGGGCAAGTGTCTTCTACTATTGCCTCGGGCCGACCAAAGCTTTGTGAGTGGATTTGGTAGACGGAAACTGAAAGAAGCCCATCGTATATATGTATATATATATGTATGTGCGTGTTTGTGTGTCTGTGTTTGTCCCCTCAACATCGCTTGACAACCGATGCTGGTGTGTTTACGTCCCCGTAACTTAGCGGTTTGGCAAAAAAGAGACCGATAAAATAAGTACTAGGCTTACAAAGAATAAGTCCTGGGGTCGATTTGATCAACTAAAGGTGGTGCTCCAGCATGGCCACAGTCACATGACTGAAACAAGTGAAAGAGTAAAAGAGTAAAGAGTATATATGTACTGCATATATATACAGGGTGTCCCGGAATTAAGGCAACCAAAGTTTCAGGCTTTAATAACTATCAATAAATGTGATAAAATATGAAAATTTTACAGCATTATAAAAGCTTAGTGTGTCTTCTTTTTGTTTCAGACTAAATAAATTCAGATTTATAAATTAGATAATGACTATAGACCTAAATACAATCATAACCCTCCACAAAAGAAGTGAAGGTAATACAGCAATAGCAAAAAGCTTAAAATTAACCAAACAGTCTGGAAAATTGTCAAGAAACTTCAAAAGACTAGTTCCTCTGTTAATCGACCTGGATGGACCAAAAAAGAAATGTACAGACCCCTCATTTATACTCTTTTACTTGTTTCAGTCACATGACTGTGGCCATGCTGGAGCACCACCTTTAGTTGAGCAAATCGACCCCAGGACATATTCTTTGTAAGCCTAGTACTTATTTGATCGGTCTCTCTTTGCTGAACTGCTAAGTTACGGGGACGTAAACACACCAGCATTGGTTGACAAGTGATGTTGGGGGGACAAACACAGACACACAAACACACACACACATATACATATATATATATATATATATATATATGTATTTACACACATATATACGATGGGCTTCTTTCAGTTTCCATCTACCAAATCCACTCACAAGGCTTTGGTCGACCTGAGGCTATAGCAGAAGACACTTGCCCAAGGTGCCACGCAGTGGGACTGAACCTGGAACCATATGGTTGGTAAGCAAGCTACTTACCACATAGCCACTCCTGTGTATAAGTATAAATATAAAATAATGACATTTTATACTTATTTACATATATTTATATTTTTAATACAACAATTATTCTACACACATACATACGTTAATAGTATTAATACTTTAATACAATAGAGTACTCAGTATAAATGCAGTATATTATATTCTCATTGAATATATTTAACTAAAGACATATAATATATATATATATATATATACATAAGCATATGTTATGATATTTACGTGGGAACAACAAATATGCATGTATGTATATATATATATATATATATATACACATACATATACATACTCGACAGAGTGTAAGTACCTTGAGAGAAATGTTGGACCTAAGAAGCATCAGCTGTGATGTGCAAGAGAGTCGATTGTGCTGGTATGGTCATGTGGCGAGAATGGATGAAGATAGGTGTGTGAAAAAGTGCCAATCCCTAGCAGTTGAGGGAACCCGTGGAAGAGGTAGACCCAGGAAAACCTGGAATGAGGTGGTGAAGCACGATCTTCGAACTTTAGGCCTCACCAAGGCAATGACTAGCGACTGAGACCTTTGGAAATATGCTGTGCATGAGAGGACCCGGCAAGACAAGTGAGTCCATCCTGTGTCCCTTGCCAGAGATGTAGCCAGCCCACTTATGCATGCCTTTCCTTCCTTGGACACACAAAGACCTGTTGAGGCAAGCGAAGTCGAAATCGAACCTCATCCGACGACAGGCACCCATGCCAACCTCCCTTCATTGGACACTAAACTCTGCTTGCGAAGACCTGTTGCGGCAAGTGAAATCGGAATCAAAATTGAACCAATCCTATGACTGGCATCCAGCAGCTGCCAGGGCCACTGGACTGACTCCTGTGCAGGTGGCAAGTGAAGAAACACCATTTCGACTCTGTGCTTGAGGAGATCCATTGAGTCAAAAATCAATGGAAACTGCTGTTGTGATCCCTGTGCTGGTGGCACGTAAAAAGCACCATCTGAATCGTGGATGATGCCAGCACAACCTTGACTGGCTTCCGTGCCGGTTGCACGTAAAAAGCACCAACCGATCGTGGCTGCTGCCAGCCTCCCCTGGCACCTGTGCTGGTGGCATGTAAAAAGCACCATCTGAATGTGGCCGATGCCAGCACCGCCTAGAGTGGCTTCCGTGTCGGTGGCACGTAAAAAGCACCATCTGAATCGTGGCCGATGACAGCACAGCCTTGACTGGCCTCGTGCCAGTTGCACGTAAAATGCACCAATCCGATCGTGGCCGTTGCCAGCCTTGCCTGGCACCTGTGCAGGTTGCACGTAAAAAGCACCCACTACACTCACGGAGTGGTTGGTGTTAGGAAGGGCATCCAGCTGTAGAAACATTGCCAGATCAGACTGGAGCCTGGTGCAGCCTTCAGGCTTCCCAGATCCCCAGTCAAACTGTCCAATCCATGCTAGCTGGAAAACAGACGTTAAACGATGATGATGATGATGATGATGATATCATCATCATCATCACCATCGTTTAACGTCCGTTCTCCATGCTAGCATGGGTTGGACGGTTCGACCGGGGATCTGGAAAGCCAGAAGGCTGCACCAGGCTCCGGTCTTATCTGGCAATGTTTCTACAGCTGGATGCCCTTCCTAACGCCAACCACTCCGTGAGTGTAGTGGGTGCTTTTTACGTGCCACCTGCACTGGTGCCAGGCGAGGCTGGCATCAGCCACGGTCGGATTGGTGCATTTTACGTGCCACCTGCACGGAAGCCAGTCGAGGCGGCACTGGCTTCGGCCACGATTCAGATGGTGCTTTTTACGTGCCACCGACACGGAAGCCAGTCGAGCGGCGCTGGCATCGGCCACGATTCGGATAGTGCTTTTCACGTATCTCCAGTCCAGGGGTCCTGGCATCTGCCGGGTGCCAGTCATAGGATTGGTTCAATTTCGATTCCGATTTCACTTGCACCAACAGGTCTTCGCAAGCAAAGGGGGGTAGGCATAGGTGCCTGTCGTCGGATGAGGTTTGATATCGACTTCGCTTGCCTCAACAGGTCTTTGTGTGTCCAAAGGGAGGAAAGGCATGCATAAGTGGGCTGGACTCACTTGTCCTGCCGGGTCTTCTCACGCACAGCATATTTCCAAAGGTCTCGGTCGCTGGTCATTTCCTCAGTGAGACCTAAAGTTCGAAGGTCGTGCTTCACCACCTCGTCCCAAGTTTTCTGGGGTCTACCTCTTCCACGGGTTCCCTCCACTGTTAGGGATTGGCACTTTTTAACACACCTATCTTCATCCATTTCGCCAATGACCATACCAGCACAATCGTCTCTCTTGCACACCACAACTGATGCTCCTTAGGTCCAACATTTCTCTCAGGGTACTAACGCTCTGTCGAGCATGCACACTGACATTACACATCCTCGGAGAATACTGGCTTCATTTCTCGCGAGCTTACGCATGTCCTCAGCAGTCACGGCCCATGTTTCACTGCCATGTAGCATGGCTGTTCGTACACATGCATCATACAGTCTGCCTTTTACTCTGAGCAAGAGGCTTTAGTCCCAGCAGAGGTAAGAGCTCCCTAAACTTTGCCCAGGCTATTCTTACTCTAGCCGTTACACTTTCAGCACACCCACCCCCACTACTGATTGGTCACCAAGATAACGGAAGCTATCAACTACTTCTAGTTTTTTCCCCCTGGAAAGTGATGGAAGTTGTTTTCTGCAGATTTTTAGAGGTTAATGCTCCGAGCATCTGCCTCATACAAAAACCATCTTCCCAGTTAGCCTTCCTATGATATTGCTGCACCTCTTATGTGTCCATAGCTTACACTTGGTGCATCTATAGAGTTTCTATCTACACCTTTTCAACAGATCGAGCAGGGCCATCTACCTGAAGGCGTTTGTGATTTGTCTACCTTCCTACTGATTACGACTTTGGGTTTAGCTAGATTAACTCTAAGGCCCTTCGATTCTAAACCTTGCTTCCACACCTGAAACTTCTTCTCCAGTTTTGATAGTGACTCAGCAATTAGAGCAAGGTCATCAGCATAGACCTGATGACCTATCATCATCATCATCTCATCATCATCATCATGATAGGTCATCAGGTCTATATATATATATATATATATATATATATATACACATACATGTATGGGATGAGGTGGTCAAGCATGACCTCCGAACGTTGGGCCTCACAGAGACAATGACAAAAGACCGAGATCTCTGGAAATGTGCTGTGACTGCAAAGACCCAACAAATAACGTTGAGTTCATGGCTGTTTCCTGCACCAGCTCCACATAGAAGCCCCAGCCCATCCAAAGTGCCTTGGATCGCAGAACGGCCTGCTGTGCTTACCTAGGATCGTAGAGCGACCTGCTGTGCTTGAGGAGACCTACTGAGTCAAGTACATCAACATTAAAATAAAAATCAAATGGAAATTGTAGTTGTGATACCTACGCCGGTTGCACGTAAAAAGCACCAACCAATTGTGGCCGCTACCAGCCTCCCCTGGCACCTGTGCTGGTGGCATGTAAAAAGCACCATCTGAACATGGCTGATGCCAGCACCACCTTGACTGGCTTCTGTGCCGATGGCACGTAAAAAGTACCAATCTGATCGTGGCTGTTGCCAGCCTCCCCTGGCACCTATGCTGGTGGCATGTAAAAGCACCCACTACACTCACGGAGTGGCTGGTGTTAGGAAGGGCATCCAGCTGTAGAAACACTGCCAGATCAGACTAGAGCCTGGTGCAGCCTCTTGGCTTCCCAGACCCCGGTTGAACCATCCAACCCATGCTAGCGTGGAAAGCGGACGTTAAACGATGATGATATATCTGTGTGTGTGGGGGGGGGGTGAGTATGTATATGGCCTGACTGCTGCTTGCACAACACTTTATTTTCCTGTCTCCTGACTTCTATCTATATTTGTTGCCGCACGGAATTTGGTCCGTGAACAGGTCGCGGTCTCAAAGCAACGAAAATATTTTGACAAATTAAACTTAAATGTTGAAGTGAATCGAATGGCTTTTGTGTGTTTCTTAAATGGTTTATAAACACCTTCCACACTGCAATTGTTTTCGTTCCAACACACGAACTCAGATCGAGTCACTCGCTATGCGAGTACATCTCCGTAACATATATATATATATATATAGCATGGAATTTTGTCAGTGAATAGGTCACGGTCCCAAAGCAACAAAAATATTTTGACAAATCAAATTTAAATGTTGAAGTGAATCTAATGGTTTTTGTGTGTTTCTTAAATATATGAGTGTATATATATATATTTTCATTTATTTAAATGTTATAAATAGATGAGTGTATTTTTGCCTTGTTAACAACTAATTTTATTAATATTATCTATAGTCGTAGGAGTGGCTGTGTGGTAAGTAGCTTGCTTACCAATCACATGGTTCTAGGTTCAGTCTCACTGCGTGGCACCTTAGGCAGGTGTCTTCTACTATAGATGAGAGTTTTTTGCCTTGTTAACAACTAACACACGTTGTTTTATACCATTTATTCTTTTGAATAGTATCAGTGGAATTTTTGAAATATGTGTCAAAAGTAAAAGTATTTGATTTATACCTCCATTTATTTATTTATATATTTTTATTTATTTATGCACCCTTTTCAAGATTAGCCAGGCTCATGGGCC
>NC_043023.1:7469944-7472444 GCF_006345805.1 Octopus sinensis
TTATATTCAAGGGTGGACTATACTCGAGGATTTACCGTATGAGTTCTTATAGTGATGCAAAGTCTACATTTTTTTATGCCTCAATAACGTTCGTGGCACCTTGGGTATGTGTCTTCTACTATAGCCTTGGCTGACCAAAGCCTTGTGAGTGGATTTGGTAGACGGAAACTGAAAGGAAGCCCATCGTATATATGTATATATATATATATATATATGTTTGTGTGTCTGTGTTTGTCCCCCCAACATCGCTTGACAACTGATGCTGGTGTGTTTATGTCCCTGTAACTTAGCAGTTCAGCAAAAGAGACTGATAGCATAAGTACTAGGCTTACAAAGAATAAGTCCTGGGGTTGATTTGCTCGACTAAAGGCGGAGCTCCAGCATGGCCGCTGTCAAATGACTGAAACAAGTAAAAGAGATATATATATAAGTACAGGTGCAGGAGTGGCTGTGTGGTAAGTAGCTTGCTTACCAACCACATGGTTCCGGGTTCAGTCCCACTGCGTGGCACCTTAGGCAAGTGTCTTCTACTGTAGCCTCAGGCCGACCAAAGCCTTGTGAGTGGATTTGGTAGGCGGAAACTGAAAGAAGCCCGTCGAATATATGTATATATATATATAATATATATATAATATATATATATATATAATATTATATATATATATATATATATGTGTGTGTATGTGTTTGTGTGTCTGTGTTGTCCCCATCATCGCTTGACAACCGATGCTGGTGTTTTACGTCCCCGTAACTTAGCGGTTCGGCAAAAGAGACCGATAGAATAAGTACTAGGCTTACAAAAGAATAAGTCCTGGGGTCAATTTGATTCGACTAAAGGCAGTGCTCCAGCATGGCCACAGTCAAATGACTGAAACAAGTAAAGAGTAAAAGATATATATATATATATATATGCACACAAACATACACACGTATATTGCACATAGAGATGAATGTAGATGGATTTATAACAGGCCTTTCAGTTCCTCTAGATCAGTGCTTTTCAAACTTTTTGCTGGAGCGGAACCCCAAGGAAACATTTCACTGGCTCGAGGAACCCCTGTGCAGAAACGTTAGCACGCTGGCGAAATGCGTAGCCGTATTTCGACTGCCGTTGCGTTCTGGGTTCAAATTCCGCGAGGTCGCTTTGCCTTTCATCTTTCGGGGTCGATAAATTAAGTACCAGTTACGCACTGGGTCGATAATAATCGACTTAATCCGTTTGTCCGTCCTTGTTAGTCCATTCTTGTTTAGCCCCTTGGGGTAGTAAAGGAATAAATAATTTAATAGTCTTATGCACACATATCTGCTCAGGAGAATTAAAAATTACTGCCGATTTTAGCAGTTTTGTAACTTCTTGCGGAACCCTTGGATTGTACTGGCAGAACCCTGGTTGAAAACCACTGCTCTAGATATATGTAGCTAAGAATTAAGGGCCCAATTTTTGCATTACGTATTTGAGTGTGTGTGTAGACAAGAATTAATGTGTTTATCAGTACGTATATGTATGCAGACGAAAGCTGCATCTGCTCATATAAACACATAATTTAAATACAATCACAGCTAATACACAGATACGTAAATTCACTTATCTGTATACACACACACAGATGCATTCACACACTCACACACAATCAATGAAATTTTTGGATTGTTATCAATCTGTTATTATTATCAAGATGGTAGAACTCAGCCTTTTTCATTGCTAAACGTTATCAGCCAGTTATTTAAAAAAAATACTTGATTCTTAAGAAATGAGTCTGTGTGTGTGTGTGTGTGTGTGTGTGTGTGTATGTCAATCATTTAATAAAAACAGGAGCTATATGTGAACTGCTGCAAGTTTCAGGAATAGAAAGTGCAGTAATTAGACAGTGTGTGTGATGTGGTGTCTGTGTGATGTGGTGTGTGTGTGTGTGTGATGTGGTGTGTGTGTGTGATGTGGTGTGTGTGTGTGATGTGGTGGTGTGTGTGTGTGTGATGTGGTGTGTGTGTGTGATGTGGTGTGTCTGTGTGATGTGGTGTGTGTGTGTATGTGTGATGTGGTGTGTGTGTGTGTGATGTGGTGTGTGTGTGTGATGTGGTGTGTGTGTGTGTGTGTGTGATGTGGTGTGTGTGTGTGATGTGGTGTGTGTGTGTGATGTGGTGTATGTGTGTGTATGGTGTGTATGTGTGATGTGGTGTGTGTGTGTGACGAGGTGTGTGTGTGTGACGTGGTGTGTGATGTGTGGTGTGTGTGTGTGTGTGTGTGTGTGGTGTGTGATGTGGTGTGTGATGTGGTGTGTGTGTGGTATGTTTGTGTGTGTGTGTGTGTGTGTGTGTGTCTGTGTGTGTGTATCATTTAATAAAAACAGGAGCCGTATGTGAACTGCTACAAGTTTCATGCACATAAAGTGCAGTAATCAGACAGGCCTGCTTAGAATACCATACACTATCCTGCAATCATTTAAACCCAATAAATATTGCCACTCCCCAAGAAAATAAGGGAATAATACATGAAAATGAC
>NC_043023.1:7477444-7537444 GCF_006345805.1 Octopus sinensis
GCGGTGCTCCAGCATGGCCGCAGTCAAATGACTGAAACAAGTAAAAGAGAAATAAAAGAGGTAGATGGTCAGGTGGTCAAAATGACAAAGAAATGATGAGCTGCAGAGATCCAGACCAATACACAGAGGGACAGAGACACATGGAGATATAGTGAGATAGATGTTCATATTGGGAGATGGACATATAATCAGATGGTTAAGTGGTCAGATAAACAGAGAAAATGATCAGATAGAGAGACGGACAGACAGCTGGATATATGAGTAGATGACCATGTGATAAGAACAGACAACCAGATGGGCAGAAGGACACAGAGACAGAAATGGACAGAGGGACAAGCAAACATAAAGAGGGACAGACAAAAAGATGGACAAACATAAGTGGACATACAGAAAGATATGCTTAGACACACAGAGGAATAGATATATACAGACAGACGGACAGACAAATGGACATACAGACAGACAGACGGACAGACAAATGGACATACAGAGAGATGGATAGGTGGAGGAGTAAGAAAAGAAACAAACGAAGAAAGAGGTTAGTTCATATCCTACAATATGATTAAGTTGATGATGATGATGGTGGTGGTGGTGATGATGATGAAGATAAGGATAATGATGAGACAGTGGTGGCTGTGGTGGTGAGGATGATGATTAATAATGAAGATGTTAATAATGATGATGATGATGATGATGACAACGATGATGAAGTCAGTAAAGACCACAGTAATGCTGCTGATGGTTGTGGTGATGACAGTGATGATGATGATGAATGAAGATAATGGAGGTGGTGGTGATGATAATGATGGCAGCTTTGAAGCTGCCCTTTGGGCGATATTCAGGATTGTCCCTGCAGAGGGCACCTTTGAGGCCTTCAGCCCCACTATCAGGGCGATTTGCAGCCGTCTACCCTTGTGTAATGTAATGGACTTGAACACATTCATTGTATATGTATCTCTTGGTATTAATTATCTGATACCCCTTCTAAACTCCCTATCCACAAAAATAGTGGGAATCAGTGGGGCCCCGTTTAAGCGGCCCTTCAGAAATTGAACCCCCTTACGATACTCCTTGGGAGTTCATGGTATGAAGTTCATTGTTTATTGATCCAATTTAGTTGCCAATGCCATGCATTTAGTTTGAAACACAGTAAAACTAGGGGGTCTGCGGGGCCCCAATTAGGTGGCCCTTAAAAAAATAGAACCCCTTAGGACTTTCCCTGGTATTAGGATAGTTGCTGGTTTGAGTTTCGTTGTCCTTGCACCAATGGTCTGGGAGGAATTAACGAACATAAAAACATAACAGACAGAGAAACATCACTCAAATTTATAATAGGATGAGCAAAACACCCCCCTCCACCGCCCAATGGATGGTGCTGAGTTGTCAAACATTTAAATCAAATTTTCTCAAAACAACTTGTCCAACTGTCCCATAGCCCCCCCTCTTTTTGAGAAACACTGATTTAACCTAAATTTGAGACTCCAGCAAAAGAAGAAATAAAAATAGACTTTTTTTCTATTCCAAAGAAAACGATTTTATTCACTTTATCGATCGCATTCTCACCTGGGATCGATTTTTGTAATTTTTTCAAAACTTATACACGCCCTGATACCGTCAGTATCTACATATCAAATCGAATGGAGGATGCCCGAGATCCTAGAAGACACACACACAGACCGATAGACAGAACGGATTTTATATAATAGATGAGCAAAATGCCCCCTGTCCAATGGACGGTGCTGAGTTGTCAAACATTTAAACCAAATTTTCTCAAAACAACTTGTCCAACCGTCTCATAGGCCTCCCCTTTGAGAAACACTGATTTAACCTAAATTTGAGACACCAGCAAAAGAAGAAATAAAGATAGACGTTTTTTCTATTCCAAAGAAAAATGATTTTATTCACACAAATATGCAACCGAAGAGTTTAAAGTACCAGTAATGATAAGGCTGTTAACTGGGAGAACACAAACATGGTTTAAACAGTAAGCTTGGCAGGAAAGAAACGTGCCTTTAAGCAGTACAAAAACAACAAAAAGTGGAAGGTGCAGTTATGTACAGGTTGACGGAAGAAAAGCAGGACAAAAACGGCTTTATTGATCACATTCTCACCTGGAATTGATTTTTGTAATCTTTCCAAGACTTATGCATGCCCTGATACCATCGGTATCTACATATCAAATTTGAGCGCAATCAGATGGAGGATGCCCAAGATCCTAGAAGACACACACACAGACAGAATGGATTTTATATAATAGACAAGCAAAACACCCCTTGTCTAATGAATGGTGATGAGTTGTCAAACATTTGAACCAAATTTTTTCGAAACAACTTGTCCAACCGTCCCATAGGCCTCCCCTTTGAGAAACACTGATTTAACCTAAATTTGAGACACCAGCAAAAGACGAATTTCGACTGATGTACTTGTGCATACAAATGCACGTTCCCACGGCTTTATCGATCGCATTCTCACCTGGAATCGATTTTTGTAATCTTTTCAAGACTTATGCATGCCCTGATACCATTGGTATCTACATATCAAATTTGAGCACAATCGGATGGAGGATGCCCGAGATCCTAGAAGACACACAGACACACACACAGACAGAATGGATAAGGCATTGGAGATGATAGTGGTGTTGGAGATGATGATGATAATGATGATGATGGGGATGATGATAATGGTGGTGGTGGTGGTGATGGTAACAACACTTCCCACCCACTTCCACTGTTCCTATTGTTGATAAGGAAAGACATACCATTCTCCACCTCTCCTGACACGCATAATGCTCGATGAGAAAGGCGTAGACATCTCCGACTCTGACCGATTTCTCCAGGTTGGGTTCCTCCAGGAGCGCTAGGCACAGCTTCACCGCATCATCTGGATTATTGCTGTAGATTCTGCAAGGAGAAACAACAGTAACATCACTGAGAATAATATTTGTTTCTTGTTGAGGTACAAGGCCTGAAAGCTTAGGGAAAGGGGCCAAGTCAATTACGTCGACCTCAGTGTATCACTGGTACCTATTTTATTGATCTCAAAAGGATGAAAGGCTAAGTCAACCTCGGCAGAATTTAAACAAAAAGAATAATAATAATAATAATAATAATAATAATAATAATAATAATTATAATAACACTGGTTTCAAATTTTGGCACAAGGCCAGCAAAAAGTTGATTACATTAAGCGTCAGTATTTGACTAGTGCTTCATTTTACTGAGCCCTAAAAAGATGAAAGGCAGGTAGTAGTAGTAGTAGTAGTAGTAGTAGTAGTAGTTGTTGTTGTAGTAGCAGTAGTAGTAGTAATAATAACAGCAGCAGTAGTAGTAATAGCAGCAGTAGGAGTAGTAATAGTAGCAGTAGTAATAGTAGTAGTAGTAGTAATAGTAGTAGCAGTAGTAGTAATAGTAGTAGCAGTAGTAGTAATAACAGCAGCAATAGTAGTAGTAGTAGTAGTAGTAGTAGTAGTAGTAGTAATAGCAGCAGTAGTAATAGCAGTAGTAGTAATAGCAACAGCAGTAGCAGTAGCAGTAGTAGTAGTAGTAGTAATAGCAGTGGTAGTAACTGTAGCAACAGCAGCAGTAGTAGTAGTAGCAGTTGTAATAATAGCAGCAGTAGTAGTAATAGTAGTGGTAGTAGTAGTTAGTAAACAGTAGTAGAAGTAGCAGCAGCAGCAGCAGCAGCAGCAGTAGTAGTAGTAGTAGTAGTAGTAGTAGTAATAGCAGCAGCAGCAGCAGAGGTTAACAAGAAGGACACATGTCCCGTCCCCACCCCCCGCCCCCTTGCTTCGTTACTTACTTGCGTGCGTTGACGAACTTCTTGATCAAGACCACTTTCTGTTTCAGTTCGTCCAGCCTGTACTCAATGTGCATCTTGTTGTCGGTGTTGTCGTCGTTGCTGCCGCTGTTGGCGTCGGCGTCGCTGTCCAGGGACTTCTGCAGACACTTGCACGCCTCGCCCAGCGCACCCAGCGATTTCTCGTAGTTCTGGTACTCATCGATCTCCGCCTGGAAACAGACATAAGAAAGTATATATGTGTGTATATATATGTGACATCATCATCATCATCATCATCATAGATGCCACAGTCGTCATCATCATCATCATCATCTGTGTCATTATCGTTGTCCTCATCAACACCATTCCCATCAACACCGTCATCATCATCATCATCGTTGTCGTCGTCATCATTCTCATCATCACCATCATCAAAACCATCACCACCACAATCATCATCGTCATCATCATCATCATCATCACCATCACCATCATCATCATCATCGTTTAACGTCTGCTTTCCATGCTAGCATGGGTTGGACGATTTGATTGAGGTCAGGCGAACCAAATGGCTGCACCAGACTCCAATCTGATCTGGCAGTGTTTCTACAGCTGGATGCCCTTCCTAACGCCAACCACTCCGAGAGTGTAGTGGGTGCTTTTACATGCCACCGGCACGAGGGCCACTCAGGCGGTACTGGCAACAGTCACGATCAAATGGGTTTTTTTTACGTGCCACCAGCACAGGAGCCAGTCCAGCAGCACTGGCAATGACCTCACGCAAATGTTGTTTTTCACATGCCAGTAAGGTGACGCTGGTAACGATCATGCTCGAATGGTGCTTTTTACGTGCCACCGGTACAGAAGTCAGTCAGCTGCTCTGGTAACGATCACACTTGGATGATGCTCAATGATTAAAGAATAGATGATGGTTATAAGAGAAGCACAAAGGGACTACTCAATCTGCTAGAAATACCAACCAAATCTCACTCAAAACACATCTTACTATCCTAAAAACGTACACATAAGACATAGTAACAGTGGTCACAGCTGGAATGTCTTTGATCAAAGTCCACTGGGGTTAAACAATAAAAACCAACATGATCTTACCTGTGCACAGACATCGTAGAATGCAGCGAGGGAGTCGAGGGCCTTGGCCTTCATGTAGAAGTTGACGATGTTCTTCATGATGTCGGTGTTGTTGCGCCAGTCGAGGGACTGGAGGTAGTTGGCAGCCATTACGTAGATCTCCCTCTGTCGGGAAACGTTAGCGAAGAACGAGATCTTCTCTGTGTCACCAGACTTTAGTAGACACTTCATGGCCTGAAAAAGAGACAACAGTCTATATCTGTGTGTGTGTGTGTGTGTAAATTTCAAGTGACAGTGTAACCTTCATTCCATTAACCCATTAGTGACCAAATTTTTTTTTATTTGATTTCATCATCATCATCATCGTTTAGCATCCGCTTTCCATGCTAGCATGGGTTGGACGGTTCAACTGGAGTCTGTGAAGCCAGAAGGCAGCATCAGGCCCAGTCTGATCTGGCAGTGTTTCTACGGCTGGATGCCCTTCCTAACGCCAACCACTCCGTGAGTGTAGTGGGTGCTTTTTACGTGCCACCCGCACAGGTGCCAGACGGGGCTGGCAAACGGCCACGGACGGATGGTACTTTTTATGTGCCACCGGCACGGGGGCCAGGCAAGGCTGGCAATGGCCACGATCAGATGGTGCTTTTTTTTATAAAACTTTACCTGATATTACCTAAATTACCTAAATATATGAAAATATACGATTACCTAAATATATGAAAAAAAAATTTTAGGTGCAGGAGTGGCTGTGTGGTAAGTAGCTTGTTTACCAACCACATGGTTCCAGGTTCAGTCCCACTGCATGGCACCTCGGGCAAGTGTCTTCTACTATAGCCTGGGGCCAACCAAAGCCTTGTGAGTGGATTTGGTAGATGGAAACAGCAGCAGGTTTCATCAGCCTGTGAAGAGATCCCTGACCTGACTCTAAGAACCTATGTCCTGTGATCTCAAGATTGAAGACTATCAGATGTTGTTATACATCACTGGTCACAATGCACTTTAAATTGTTTTAGCTTTCAAATGATGCCATACTTCTGGCTCAGAAAGCAGGCCAACAATTCCCCAATCGGAAAACTATTCTGTCAGAGGGCTACCCCTTTTTTTTTGTTTTTTATTTTTGCCTACAAGGGGCTAAACATAGAGGGGACAAACAAGGACAGACAAAAGGATTAAGTCGATTACATCGACCCCAGTGCATAACTGGTACTTATTTAATCGACCTGGAAAGGATGAAAGGCAAAGTCAACCTCGGCAGAATTTGAACTCAGAACGTAGCGGCAGACGAAATACCACTAAGTATTTCGCCCGGCGTACTAACATTTCTGCCAGCTCACCACCCATTTGCAGCTGAGTGGACTGGGGCAATGTGTAATGAAGTGTTCTCTTCAAGAACACAACATGCTGATCAGTCTAGAAATGAAACCCCAAATCTTTCATTGTAGTCTCATCAACACACTACAATAGTATATGATACACAACAATAATGACAATATATGTTCTAGTTCACTATAGAAACTACCACATTGATTCATAGCATGGGTGCCACTGGCAACTTCCTCAATACAGAATGAACAATATATTCATTCTGTATCATGGGAAGTCACCAGTGATACACATGTTAAACCACAAGGCCACACAACTTCACCAAAACATATATATGTTTAAAAAAATTTTTTAAGTAAAGATTGCCAACATAACATGGCAGTACTACAAAGAACCGTTGCTGAATATCTCACGTTGTAAGATATAAAAATAGTAATTTTCTAATTTATAAATCAGTGACTAGTCGTCACTGTCATCATCATCCTCATCATCATTGTTTAACGTCTGCTTTCCATGCTAGCATGGTTTGGACGATTTGACTGAGGACTGGCGGACCAGATGGCTGCACCAGGCTCCAATCTTGATTTGGCAGCGGTTCTACAGCTGGATGCCCTTCCTAACGCCAATCACTCTGAGAGTGTAGTGGGTGCTTTTATGTGCCACCGGCACAAGGGCCAGTCAGGCGGTACTGGCAACGGTCAGAGAAAATCGTGTTTTTTTTACGTGTCACCTGCACACCAGCACTTCGAATGGGAATTTGGCAGCACCACCTCTAGCTGAACAATTATTCTGTGCTGATGAAGGGAAATAACCCGGAAATCACAATACACAGATATTGTCTTGAGCTGAGTGGGGGTGCTAGATTCCCTTGTTTGAAAATGTAAGGACACAGATTGTGTCGTATAGCCAGCTGGAGATAATGTTTCCTGGGGCTAAATTACAGCAACATCCATCCTAGACCGGGACAGCCATGTTATGTTGGCAAACAATCTTTACTACAAAGTACTGTTGCAGGAATATCTCCCATTATGAGATTTAAAAATTGTAATTTTCCAAAATTTTAAAAACCTCTAATTTATAGCAAAATTAGATCACTGGTGTATAAGAAAACATAGCGTGAAATGGGGTTGGTAGACAAAGTGTTAATGGAAAAAGGAAGTACTTTAACATTTCAGATATTAGACCTTCATCAGGAGACAAAGAGAAAAGTTTTATATCTTTCTATTGGGTATATAAATTAATGAAGCTGGAGGGAAAGAAAATATATACATGATGCACTACTATTAATATTACACAAGGTTAAACGCTCTCAGACACTGCTCACAGTGAACTGCCTGCCCAACCTGAACTGCATCGCTCAAAGTTCTTTACTTTATAACAACGAGTCAGTCCACCTTTAGTCATTTGGGGAGGGGGGGCTGGTCGGAATCCTTCCACAACAAAAAGCATACCTGAAGTATATGAAAATGCCTGAGTGTGGAAAAGGTATTGAAAGACCACTTACCTTCACTCTATTGCCGGACTGTGTGTATTTCTTTGTAGCCAGGTGGTACTGCCCTTGAAGCATGCAGATCTTTCCGATTCCTTCCAGAATCTTCAGTCTCTCACTACTGTCTGGGCCACCGGATGTATTCTTTGGTGGGCTCAACTTCTCGGCCAGTTCTGGGGTCACTGTGATACTCTTCTCCATCAGAAGCTGTATAGCTTCCCAGTACTGGTAGAAACAAACAGACATATATTATATATATATATATATATATATATATATATATATATATATATACATATATATATATACACAGAAAAAACAAGGAGAGAAAAAAGGAGAGAAAAAAATATGTGTAGTGGCTAACAATCTATCATGGCAACTATATATATATATATATATATATATCTGTAAATGTAATATGTGACAATTATTCGGTAGCCATGATAAAACTCCGAGTTTCGGATGTCTGGGTGAAAATTATCACATATTACATTTACAGATAAATTCCTCTATTTACATAATATCGAGGTCTCTTTCTTTCTTTTGTTGTCTTAACATTTCTATCAATATATGTGTGTGTGTGTGTGTCTGTGTGTGTATACATATATATGTATATGTATATATATATATGTATATACATATTTACATGAGTGCGTGTGTGTATTTGTATATATATGTCATCATTGCTTAACGTCTGCTTTCCATGCTAGCATGGGTTGGACGAATGACTGAGGGCTGGTGAACCAGATGGCTGCACCAGGCTCCAATCTTGATCTGGCAGAGTTTCTACAGCTGGATGCCCTTCCTAACGCCAACCACTCCGAGAGTGTAGTGGGTGCTTTTACGCACCACTGGCACGGGGCCAGTCAGGCGGCACTGGCAACAACCTTGCTCAAATCTTTTACACATGCCACCGGCACGGGTGCCAGTAAGGCGATGCTGGTAACGATCCCACTCAAATGGTGTCTTTTACGTGCCACTGGCACAGAGGCCAGATAGCCACTCTGGTAACGATCATGCTCGGATGGTGCTCTTAATACCCTACTAGTACGGATCTCGAGTGCCAATAGTGCGATGCTGGTAACGATCACATATAGATAGATAGATAGATTGATAGACAGACAGACACATAGACATACAGATAGATACATACACACACATATACATGTATGTATAAAATTAATATGGGCAGCTGGGCACAGTATAAACTGTATATGCAAAATTTAGTTGACACTAATTGTAACTGTATGTGCTGCAGGCACATATATTGCTAGAAATAAGAGTTAAACCACTTAGAGCTGCATAAAAGTGTCCAGTGTTCTAGCTTGCTTCGCTCATGCGCAGTTATCTACCTTGTCAGTATATATTAATGTGCTTTTATGTGGCTATAAGTGGTTTGACTCTTATTTCTAGCAATAATAATAGCACCACGACTATAATCACCCTGACTACCACAAGTACTGGTGTGATCCCAGGCACACATACAACCATATAATGACCACCATAAAGGCAGCGAGCTGGCAGAACCGTTTGCACGCCAGACAAAATGCGTAGCTGTATTTTGTCTGCCGTTACGTTCTGAGTTCAAATTCCACCGAGGTCGACTTTGCCTTTCATCCTTTCGGGGTCGATAAATTAAGTACCAGTTACGCACTGGGGTCGATGCAATCGACTTAATTCGTTTGTCAGTCCTTGTTTGTCCCCTCTGTGTTTAGCCCCTTGTGGACAATAAAGAAACACATATAATGACCACCACTACTATCACAATGACCTCAACCACACAACTCCACCACCACACTTCTCAGCACCCCAGTCTTACCTTCTTTGCCATTGCCAATAGCTCCACAGCCTTGTCGTACTGTGCATTTTCCATAAAAAAGTCAGCACACCTCTCCAGGACCTCAGGGTCAGCCCGGTCATCCAGTTCCAAAGTCATTGCCTGCAATGCCCCAAACTGTTTACTGCTGAAGGATAGCTCCAGGGCCTTAGATAAACGGCCAGCCTGCAGAAAGAGAAAAAAGATAGGATATTATTTATATCAGGGACATGCCACCTAGGTAGATAAGGTGGACATATCTATATATATATCTATATCTATCTATCTATCTATCTATATATATATATATATATATATATATATATATATATATATATATATATATTTAGTGAAGGGAAATTTTGAAATTTTGAATAATCCGTAACAAGATAATTCATTTATCCATTTCATTAAATATATATATATATATACATATTTAACTAGTGTTTAATTTTTCAAATTATATTGAATTGGAACGATCGTACTGACGAGTCTGCGGACAAAAGATTACGTAAGTAATTTATTAGGTAATAGACGAAACCGGTATATCATTAATTCTTGATTTTTATATAATTTTCATCTGTCTTGCTCGCTTTTTCTCTGGAGAACATCATTTTCTTTGTAGTTAGATCATATATGATCATCTAGCGTATGGTTATCCACCTAGTGGTATAGCCCTAAATAGCCCTAAATACACACACACACATATATATATATATATATAATATATATATATATGTGTGTGTGTGTGTATATATATATAGTCAATCCAAACATGAACAAGCAAGAAACAACAACAACGCAAGGACGTGGAATAAGTACAGTCTTTGTGGACGCTCAGGATAGGAAAGAAAAGAAAGTGGATTTCATGTTTCGAGCAGAGCTCTTCGTCAGAAATATAGAAAATGTCCAAAGAAGGGAAGGCAGAGAATGAAAATCGCCAACGATACACACAGGCGGTCACATATTGAAATGACCGGAAGGGAATGGGTGAAGAAAAAGTTCCTTCAAAGACAGGAGAGTGCAAGAGAAGGAGGTATGTGTGTGTACGTGAGGGTATGTGCATGTGTCCAGGTCTGTGTTTGTGTGTGTGTGTGTGTGTAATGATAGCATGTGTGTGTGGTTGTGGCTGTTTATGTGTGTGTGGTTGGACTTAGTGTTGCTTAAGGTCATTGGAAGAATTTATAGTAAGAATTTTGGTAGGAGTGGCTGCCTGTTGTGTGTCTACCTACTATATATATATATACATACACATAGGGCCTTACTCACCTTGTGGTATAACATCACAGCATTACCTTCCATACCCAATTTGTGTTCAAAATACCTGGCTGCCTCTACCATGTCCTCAGGTGACCCCAGGAGGGCCAAGTTCAGAATTTGGTTCTCCATACCATTCTCCTGTAACAGATAAATGCAAAGTGACTGTCTGTAAATCTACGTCATATCAAGGTGGGGGAGGAAGACGAAGAAGGGAAAGGGAGTAGTAGTAGTAGTAGTAGCAGCAGTAGTTGTGGAAGAGAGGGACAGAGGAAGGGGTGGAGGGGAGAACAATGGGGGAGGGGAGAAAAAAGGAGGAGGAGGAGGAGAAAAAGAGGAATAGGGGAAGTAAAGGAGATGTAGAAGAAGTAAAAGAAGAAGGGGATGGAGGGAAGGGAATGGAGGGTGATATGAAGGGGAGAGGATAAAAGAGGAAAGTATGAAGAGGAGGAGAATAATGCTGTGGTGGTGGTGGTGGAGGAAAAAAGGATGAAGCCAAAGAAAAAGGAAGAGGCAAGGACAAGGAAGAAGGGGAGAGGGAGGACAATGACGAGGAGTAGGGGAAATAAAAGCGGAAAGAAGAGGAGGAAGAGGAAGAGAAAAAGAGTAAGAGGAGAAGAAGAAGAAAAAGGAGAATGTATGTAGAAGAAGAAGAGTAGCAGCACTAGCAGCAGCGACGACTACAACAACAACAGGAGGAGGAGGGGTGGGGGAGGGGTTGAGGAGGAGGAGGAGGAAGATGATGAAGAAGAAGAATTGGAAGAAGAAGAAGAAGAAGAAGAAGGAGAAGAAGAAGAAGGAAGTGGAGGAGGAGGAGAAGAAAAGAATTGGAAAAAGAAGAAGAGGAGGAGGAGGTGTGGGCTGGAAGGAGAAGAAGCTGAGGGGGAAAGATGATCTGTGGAGCATTAAAAGAAAGAAATGAGGTGCACTGACCTTACAAAGTCGGATGGCATTGCCA
Organism: Octopus sinensis; assembly: GCF_006345805.1. Classification (NCBI taxonomy): domain Eukaryota; kingdom Metazoa; phylum Mollusca; class Cephalopoda; order Octopoda; family Octopodidae; genus Octopus; species Octopus sinensis. The sequence continues at coordinate 7,489,154 of NC_043023.1, forward strand.
TAAGTCTCTGATCTTGTGAAAAAGTTGACGGCATTCTGATAATCTCCTTGGATCTCATACTGCCGAGCCACGTGATAACAGGCAGCCCTGTCACCGGTCTCGTTACAGATGGTTGATGCCTACAAATAATATGTATGTATGAATGTGAATGTATACACACACATGTATATGATGTGATGGAAGTAAGAACTGGTAAACTAGTGGTATTGTTTTGAATCATGCCATTTATATATTTAAACAGAATTATTGAGTTGTAATAATAGAATTATCAGAACAGAATGGATCACAAGAAATAAGAAGGTGTGCAGATGTGTGTGTGTGTGTGTGTGTGTGTATCAAGATATTTTGATTGCCTCAATAACTGAAGAGATGCCTGAGCAGATTTCCTCCCTGACATCCGAAACTCAGAGTCTTATTATGGCAACCGAATAAATTGTCACATATTATATTACAGATAAATTCCTCTAGTTACATAATATCAAGGACTCTTTCATTCCTTTGTTGTCATACCATTACTATCAATATATATATATATATATATATATATATATATATATATTTATTTATAAAATTATTAATATTAGGGAATTCATTTCCGAGTCCACAGGGGAGAGAAATTCATTTTAGTGGTACTAAAACGAGTCTATGGTGATAACTTTGCTTTCATAGCTGAGTTACTATCAGAATTAGAAAAGTTTCAGGTGTGGAAGCAAGATCTAGAATTGAAGGGCCTTAGAGTCAATCTAGCAAAAATCAAAGTTTTAGTAAGTAGGAAGGTAGACAAATCACAAATCCCTTCAGGTAGATGGCCCTGCTCGATCTGTAGAAAAGGCATAGGTAGAAACTACATAAGATGTATGTGGTATAAGCTATGGACACATAAGAGGTGCAGCAATATCAAAGGAAGGCTAACTGGGAAGATAGTTTTTGTATGTGGCAAATGCACAGGGGCAATAAACACTGAAAATGTGCAGAAAACAGCTTTTATAACATGTGAGGGGGAAAAACTAGAAGTAGTTGATAGCTTCTGTTACCTTGGTGAAACACATGACAAGAAACTAAAAACAAAAAAATGATGATGATAAAAAGGATGCACATCACTACAACACCACAAAAAGAAAGAAATCCTGAAATCACAGTCACCATACCTTTTCCATGTCTGACTGGAAACAGTAGACACGAACCAATGAGAGATAGTCCTGCGCTATATCATAATACTTCACGGCTTCAGCAAGTTCCTCAATACTCTCCATGTATTGGGCATACCACTTGTACAAGGTCCTGCAAATGGAATGACAAAATAATGGGTTCAATTCTATCTCATGGCACTTTGAAACACTACTTATTATTATTTTAAGTGGAGGCGCAATGGCCCAGTGGTTAGGGCAGCAGACTCACGGTCGTAGGATCGCGGTTTCGATTCCCAGACCGGGTGTTGTGAGTGTTTATTGAGCGAAAACACCTAAAGCTCCACAAGGCTCTGGCAGGGATGGTGGTGATCCCTGCTGTACTCTTTCACCACAACTTTCTCTCACTCTTACTTCCTGTTTCTGTTGTACCTGTATTTCAAAGGGCCGGCCTTGTCACTCTCTGTGTCACGCTGAATATCCCCGAGAACTACGTTAAGGGTACACATGTCTGTGGAGTGCTCAGCCACTTACACATTAATTTGACGAGCAGGCTGTTCCGTTGATCAGATCAACCGGAACCCTCGTCGTCGTAACCGACGGAGTGCTTCCATCCATTAATATTTTACATGTGACTTGTGTGTATGTATATATATATATATACAGGGTTGACCAAAAGTTACCTGACAGTCAAGCAAAATTCCATAAATACTTAATGTTCAATTTTTATTTATTCCAATCATGGATGTTTAATAATTGAATGCTATGAGTTAAAAATCAGTTTCTTTTCAGCATTTGTCTATTTGTGGCACCTTGGGCAAGTGTCTCGTTCTATAGCCTCACCATAAACCACTGCTATCACTATCATCATCACTACCACCACCACCACATCCACCATCACTACCAAGACCACCACCAATCATCATCACCATCACTACTACCACTATCATGGTCACCATCACCACCACCACTACCACCACGAACACCACCAACGCCACAGCCACCACTACCACCATCACCACCACCACACTCATCATCACCATCACCACTATCATGGTCATCATCACTACCACCACCACCATCTCCACTATTATCATCATCACCATCACTACTATCATGGTCACCATCACCACCACCACGAACACCACCGCCGCCACCACTACCACCATCACCACCACCACAATCATCATCACCATCACCACTATCATGGTCACCATCACCACCACCACCACCGCCACAGCCACCACTACCACCATCACCACCATCATCATCACCACCACCACCACCATCACTACATATGCTACCACCCTGGGGTACTTACTTGTCCTTGCTCTTCTGTATAAAGTCCAACAGATCTTGTGGTTTCGGGTACAACATTTTGGGTGCCTCATACATGTGGGTCCCGGCCTTCTTGTAGCTGTAAAACAGAACAAAGGTCAGTGGGGGGGGTCACATAAAGAATTCAAGTCAGGTCAAAATATAGGTTTATGGCCAAAGGGGAAGATATAGGGACAAGCATGGCTGTGTGGTAAGTAGCTTGCTTACCGACCACATGGTTCTGGGTTCAGTCCCACTGCATGACACCTTGGGCAAGTGTCTTCTGCTATAGCCTTGGGCTGAGCCAAGCCTTGTAAGAGGATTTAGTAGATGGAAACTGAAAGAAGCCTGCCATACATATATATATATATATATATATATATATATATATATTAGAGATAAAACCACTATTAGGCAACTCAAACAATGATAGACATAAACCAAAACATAAAAAACAAATAAAATATATTTTTATAAAACATATGACTAGATCACAGAAAGTATAAAAATGAATCATTAATATTATTATATATTGATTATTCATTTTTATACTTTTTGTGATCTAGATATATGTTTTATAATAAATTTTATTTTTTCTGTATGATTTGGTTTATGTCTGTCATTGTTTGAATTACATATTAGTGGTATTTCTCTAATTTATATATATTATATATTTATATTGTGAAATTTGATTTAATTCCAAATTGAATTTTTCCCTGTAAGTTTGGAGTTATACTCCCTAATATTATTATTATTATTATTATTATTATTATTATTATTATTATTATTATATATGTATATATATAAGAAAGTGAAAGCTTTATTTCAATTCTCTCCAAAACGAAACACAATTGAATTTAATTTCCTTTTTCCCTTATTTTTCTCATCTTCATCTCCATTTTTCTTTCAGTTTTTTCCTCCTGATTTCTCTCTCTTCTTCTCCTTCCTGAAGAAGAGCATAGGCTCAAAGCATTAAAAACTTCTTCCAATTTTCCTAAGCATCAACCTAATACACCCTTATCATTCGCTTTTTAACCTTGCTTTTATGTTTTCCTTTTCCTCTTATTTTTCTCATCTTTTCCTCCTTATTTCTCTCTCTTCTCCTTTCTGAAGAAGAGCATAGGCTCAAAACATTAAAGACTTCTTCCAATTTTCCTGTGTACCAACTTAATACTCCCTGTTTGTTTTTGTCACCTCATTGTCATGCTTTATTTATTTTTCTCTTCATCTATCCTTTCCATTGAAGAGCACAGGCTCAAAACACCAAAAACTTGCAATTTTCCTGAGCACCAACCTGAAATACCCTGTTTGTTTGGCTTTTTCTTACCTCATCTGCATGTTGTTTTTTTCCCCTTATTTTTCTCTCTCCTCATCTATCCTTCCAGCAGAAAAGCATTAAAAACTTCTCTCAATTTTCCTGAGCATCAACCAAATACACCCTATTTGTTTCTTTACCTCATCTTCATGTTTTCGTCTTAGGTTATTTTCTCCTTATTTTCCTCTCTTCTCATCTATCTTTTCTGAAGAAGAGTAGATGCTCAAAACATCGAGAATTTCTTCCAATTTTCCTGAACATCAACATAATACACCAGTTTGTGTTTTACCTTCTCTTTGTGATTTCTGCTTCATTTTTCTACCATTTTGACCACTAACTCTGACCTCTGGCACTAACCCCCAGCGGAAAAAGGAGGAGAGAGATAGGAAGAGGAAAAACAGGCAAGGAAGAGAGAAAGAAAGAAGGATATAAAGAAAATAAGGGAGGAAGAAAGGGTAAGAATTATAAGCCTTACTTGTTTATAGCTTCAAGCCTGTTGCCCTCTGATTGTAAATGCTGAGCGTAACAATGATAAGTGCACTTGAGATGAATTCGGTCGTACAACTCTGCAGTCTCCAGGGCCTGCATTGGTAGAGGTGGTCATGGGCAGATTGAGGTACAAAGAGAAAAAACAGAAAAGAGAGTTGTTACTATCGTGTTAACTCCAGATAGAATGTGATCAAGACAGACCTATGATCAAGGATGTTCCAGCTATGACCATCCCCTCTTTTATCCAGACATAGTGTATCTATAACTACATTATCTAATGTACAGTATAGTAGTTAATATTAATAGCTTTAGTAAGTGTTGTTTAGCCCTGGGTCAGTCCTGATCTAAGAGACAGACCTATGATCAAATATGTTCCAGCTGTGATTATCCTGTCTTTTATTCAGGCATAGTGTATCTAGGACTACACTATCTAATGTACAGTATAGTAGTTAATATTAGTGGCTATAGTTGTTGTTGCTTAGCCCTAGGTCAATCCTGATCTAGGAGACAAACCTATGATCAAATATGTTCCAGATGTGACCATCCTGTCTTTTATTCAGGCATAGTGTATCTTGGAGTACATTATCTAAAGTACAGTGTAGTAATTAGTATTAGTGGCTATAGCTGTTATTTAGCCCTAGGTCAGTCCTGATCCAGACAGGCCTATCATCAAAGATGTTCCTGGTTTTAACCAGTCCATCCTTTATTCAGGCATAGTGTATCTTGGACTACATTATCCAAAATGTCCTTTGTCTATTAAAGACAGTACACATCTTGTTCCACACTGCCATGACTCTTCCCACCATCAAGTAGACACTAGCCCTGTCCCCTTAACCCTCAACATTCACACAGTCCATCCCCACCCTCACCTACTGACCATTTCTGCACCCCGCCAGATTCCCCTGCCCCATAGACACACTCACCTTATCCCATTGACCACAGTCCTGGTAGAACTCATTCAACAGGTCGTACCTTTTGCAGTTCTTCAGGAACTTCTCGGCCTCGTCCTGTCAAAGAGAGAAAGAAAGGGAGTGGGGAGGTTATGGTTGTTTTTAATCACCCTGATCAATCATCATCAGTCATATATCAGCATCAATCATCATCAGTCATATATCAGCATCAATCAGCATCAGTCATATATCAGCATCAATCATCATCAGTCATATATCAGCATCAATCATCATCATTCAATATCCATGTTCTATGCCGGCCCATATCGGTCAGATTGACACCATCTGATAGATCAATGGGCTACTTCGTGCCCCAGTGTTTGCATGGATTCATAGGGCTGGACATGAACATTACCACCAACACCACCACCACCACCACCACCATTACAACCAGCAGCTGAGGCAGTACCATCACTACCATCGACCCTGAAAGGATGAAAAGCAAAGTTGACATCAGCGGAATCTGAACCCAGAACATGAAGACAGATGAAATACCGCGAAGCATTTCGCCCAGTGTACTAATAATTCTACCAGCTTGCCACCAATGTTAAATCCTCCTCCTTTCTTTCCTTTCCTGAGCGTCCAATAACACTATACTTGTTCCACGTCCTCGTGTTGTTGTGTTTTCTCTTTGTGTTTTCATGTTTGGATCAACTATATATATATATATATATATATATATAATATTATATATCATATATATCACCATGATCACTGTGAATGACCAGGCTATCAGATGTTGCTACACATCGCTGGTCACAACACACTTCGCATTGTTTTAGCCTTCAAATGATGCCACCCCGTTGGCTAAGCGAGCAGGCCAACAGAAGAAAGAGTGAGAGAAAGTTGAGGCGAAGGAATACAGCAGGGATTGCCACCACCTTCTGCCCGAGCCTCGTGAAGCTTTAGGTGTTTTCGCTCAATAAACACTCACAACGCCTGTTCTGGGAATTGAAACTGCAATCCTATGACCATGAGTCCGCTGCCCTAACCACTGGGCCATTGCAGCTCCACATATCATATACGTTATATATTATATATATATATATATATATATCATCATTATCATCATCATCATTTAACATCTGTTGTCCATGCTGGCATGGAGTGAACAGTTTGACCAGGGCTGGTAAGCCAAAGGGCTGCACCAGACTCCAGTCTGATTTGGCATGGTTTCTATGGCTGGATGCCCTTCCTAACACCAACCTCTCCAAAAGTGTTATGGGTGCTTTTACATGCTACCGGCACATGTGCCATTTGCATGACACCAGTATCTTCCATGACTACGATTTCACTTAGCCTGATGGGTGTTCTTCTCAAGCACAGCATATTGCCAAAGGTCTTGGTCAATTGTCATTACTTCCATGAGGCCCAGAACTCAAAAGGTGCTTTTTGCATGCCATCTGACAATAACTAGTGGTCCCTTATGCCTGGTGGTTTTACTATCCACCCTGGTACCAATCGACAGCATTTCTGCATCCCTGTGCTGACATGGATTGTCATCACACATGCTAGTTAACCCATAGCTTGGATCCTGACACATGTTATTACTCTGGGCCAGAATAAACCTGAGAACAACAGGGGCTAAGAAGTGGTTTCACACTGCTCAAAGCCCTCAAACTCCTGAGCTAGGGCCCCACTACTGGATACATACTGACAAGTCATACCCACAACTCAAATTACAGCAACAATACTTACCACCATGTTCAGGTGCATTGCTAAAACAGCCAACTGCACCTCAACCTCTGGCTCACGTGCCATTTTTCTCAGTGCCCTCACGCCCTGCGCATGACACATCTTGCCCAGACAGATTTTGGCAACGTCCAGTTGTTGGGTTTTTACGCACATCTTGGCCATGTTCTCCCACACTGACTCACTGCAATTAGACATAAATACACATAAATTGTAACTTTTGATGATTAATAATACTCTTTTACTCGTTTCAGTTATTTGACTGCGGCCATGCTGGAGCACCGCCTTTAGTCGAGCAAATCGACCCCGGGACTTATTCTTTGTAAGCCCAGTACTTATTCTATCGGTCTCTTTTGCCGAACTGCTAAGTGACGGGGACGTAAACACACCAGCATCGGTTGTCAAGCAATGCTAGGGGGATAATATCTATCCAATATACCCAAATTATTAATACACGAGTGTTTTGTATTGCATTGCAATTAACTTACCTATTGTATTAAATGGATGGAGGTAAAGAGATATTTTGCCATTAATTTATAGAGCAATAAGAAAATGGAGGGGATCAATAGGTGGTTCATCTACTTTTAGACATTATATTATGTTAACTTATTTATTTACTAAACTGATAATTACAATAATATACATACATATAACATATTATGCTTTACATATAAGATATAAAATATAGTAATATATAAGGATACCAGTAATTATTTTAAAATAACAAACACGAATAATAAATTGGTAAAATAACTTACAGCTGTTTCAGCCAATAGATAAAAATACCTCATTCTACCTTTATTACTCAAGTGGAGTGAAGTAATAGGTAGATGAAAATGAGGTACATGGGTATATCTCTAGGCTTCGTCAGAGATTATAAAGTACATAATGTTAAGTCATAAATACACACACATTTGAATACTTATATATATATATAGATATAAATATACATACATATATAGATATACATAAATACTTATATATATACTGAAATATACATATATATTTACATCTATAAGCATATACAATAATCAGCTATTACTATACATGGCTACCTCACATTATATGAGGGTGGGTGGCTTTGTGTTAGGTGTTGAGAGGTTAAAGTATGATAGAAGGGACAGGAACAGGTTTCTTGCTGTAAAGGAGATACATGGCTACTTCACATTATATAAGGGTGGATGGCTTTGTGTTAGGTGTTGAGGGGTTAAAGTATGATAGAAGGGACAGGAACAGGTTTCTTGCTGGAGAAGAGATACATGGCTACCTCACATTATACAAGGGTGGGTGGCTTTGTGTTAGGTGTTGAGGGGTTAAAGTATGATAAAAGGGACAGGAACAGGTTTCTTGCTGGAGAGGAGATACATGGCTACCTCACATTATACAAGGGTGGGTGGCTTTGTGTTAGGTGTTGAGGGGTTTAAGTATGATAGAAGGGACAGGAAGAGGTTTCTTGCTGGAGAGCAGATACACGGCTACCTCACATTATACAAGGGTGGGTGGCTTTGTGTTAGGTGTTGAGGGGTTTAAGTATGATAGAAGGGACAGGAAGAGGTTTCTTGTTGGAGAGCAGATACACGGCTACCTCACATTATACAAGGGTGGGTGGCTTTGTGTTAGGTGTTGAGGGGTTTAAGTATGATAGAAGGGACAGGAAGAGGTTTCTTGCTGGAGAGCAGATACACGGCTACCTCACATTATATAAGGGTGGGTGGCTTTATGTCAGATATAAAGAGGCTAAAGTGTGATAAAAAGAGGTGTTGAGAGGTTAAAGTATGATAAAGGGGACAGGAACAGGTACGTTGCTGGAGAGGAAATATCTGGCTATTCTGGCAGGAAAAGGAGAAAGGATGGAGGAGATGAGGGTCAGACATGCTGACCAGGGATTAAAATACAGTAAGAAGAACAACAAGCCATCCACCACCCACCACCCAAAATCACACTTACTTTTTAATTAGTTTGATCGCCTTGAAAGCCTCGTCCATATTGCCAATAGCCTGGTGGAAACAGAACTCCAGCATGGCTGACTGCGTTCCTTTGTCGCATGTCTCCAAACCCACAAAGTCCCGCATTGTCCTGCGAGCCACTATGATGGTGGGCTGTTGCTGGTCTTCATGTTTGTGGTGTTGGATGTAGTTGAGTGACCCCTGGGAGTCGTCCTTCTGCATGGCTTCCGACAGCGGTGGGGATGTAGGTGTAGGGGTCTCGCGCCAGTTTTTCTCCTCAGACTGAAAGTAAAGATATACATAACTTGTATACTCCGGCCCCTACATATTCACCCGTTCTCCACCCAACATGCAGCAGAAAGTAAAAAGGGATACAAAGCTGTCTACTCACGTCCTGCAGGATATAGAAATAGGGGACATTAAGTCCGATCAGGAATTTGTCAGGGTCATTTAAGGGGTTTGTTTCTTGTAACAGTAGGCCCCTGTCTGTCGCGAACAGTGATACGATGAGGACCTGTATGGCAATATAAGAATGAGAGGTGAGTGAGGGTGTGAGTGTAAGTGAAGAAGTGTGTGTTGAGGGAGAGTGTGTGTGTGTGTGTGTGTGTAAGTGAAGAAGTGTGTGTTGAGGGAGAGTGTGTGTGTGTGTGTGTGTGTAAGTGAATGACAGTGAGCATGTGAGTGTGTGAAGGAGAGAAGTTGAGTGAGGAAGTGTGTGAGAGAGAGGGTGTATGTGAATGTGAGTGAGGGAAAGTTTGTATGAGTGAGGGAGAGTGTGTATGAGTGAGTGTGAGTGAGTGTGTGAGTGAGGGAGAGTGTGTGAGGGAGAGTGTATGTAAGTAAGTGAGGGAGAGTGTGTGAGTGAGTGTGAAGGAGAGTGTGAGTGAGGGAGAGTGTAAGTAAGTGAGGGAGAGTGTGTGTGAGTGAGTGTGAAGGAGAGTGTGAGTGAGGGAGAGTGTATGTAAGTGAGGGAGAGTGTGTGTGAGTGAGTGTGAGGGAGAGTGTGTGTGAGTGAGTGTGAAGGAGAGTGTGTGAGTGAGGGAGAGTGTGTACGTGTGTATGAAAGAGAGAGTGTGAGTGAAGGAGAGCATGTGGTGAGAGCGAGAATGTATGTTTGAGAGTGTGGTAGAGAGACTGTGTGAGTGAGAGAGAGAAAGAGTATAAATAAAAAACAAAGATTGTGACAGTGAAGAAGAGAGAGTTTTTGAGTGAGAGAGAGGGAGAAAGTGTGTTACAGTGATGGTGAGAGTATGAGTGAGGGAGAGAGTGTGGAATGAAGAGAAGAGAATGTAAGAGAGAGCGAGAGAGAGTGTGTCTGAAAATGAAGGAGGGAGAAAGCGAGAGAGAGAGAAAGAGAGGATGTGGATAAGGTGGCATCCAAAATATGGTCATATATATTTATTTCTTTACTACCCACAAGGGGCTAAACAGAGAGAGGACAAACAAAGACAGACAAAGGTATTAAGTCGATTATATCAGCCCCAGTGCGTAACTGGTACTTATTTAATCAACCCCGAAAGGATGAAAGGCAAAGTCGACCTCGGCGGAATTCAAACTCAGAACGTAAAGACAGATGAAATACCTATTTCTTTACTACCCACAAGGGGCTAAACAGAGAGAGAATAAACAAGGACAGACAAAGGTATTAAGTCGATTATATGAACCCCAGTGCGTAACTGGTACTTATGTAATCGACCCCGAAAGGATGAAAGGCAAAGTCGACCTCGGCGGTCGGAACATAGCGGCAGACGAAATACGCCTACGCATTTTGCCCAGCGTGCTAACGATTCTACGTTCATCTTACATCACCAGACATTTCTGTTTTCGGCTTAATATATATAAAACAGAGAGATTTTAATATACTCACACCCCATCGTTGTGACAAAGAGGGTCCCGGCTGATACGATCAACGGAACAGCTTTACTCTCTTTTACTCTTTTACTTGTTTCAGTCATTTGACTGCGGCCATGCTGGAGCACCGCCTTTAGTCGAGCACATCGACCCCAGAACTTATTCTAAGTAAACCTAGTACTTATTCTATCGGTCTCTTTTGCCGAACCGCTATGTTACGAGGACGTAAACACATCAGCATCGGTTATCAAGCGATATTGGGGGGGACAAACACAGACACACATACATATATATATATATACATATATACGATGGACTTCTTTCAGTTTCCGTCTACCAAATCCACTCACAAGGCTTTGGTCGGCCCGAGGCTATAGTAGAAGACACTTGCCCAAGGTGCCACGCAGTGGGACTGAACCTGGAACCATGTGGTTGGTAAGCAAGCTATTTACCACACAGCCACTCCTGTGCCTATGAAATTAACATGCAAGTGGCTGAGCGCTCCACAGACACATGTATCCCTAATGTAGTTCTCGGGGAGATTCAGTGTGACACAGAGTGTGACAAGGCTGGTCCTTTGAAATACAGGTACCACTCATTTTTGCCAGCTGAGTGGACTGGAGCAACATGAAATAAAGTGTCTTGCTCAAGAACACAATGCACCGCCGGGAATTGAACTCACAAACTTACGATCATGAGCCAAATGCCCCTAACCACTAAGCCACCCGCCTTCACTACACATACACACATACACACACACAGAGTCACGCAATTAACAACCCACAGGCAAATCCCTTCTTCTGTGCTCTACACACCTGACCCCTATCTGCCATGCCCCAAACCCAAGTAACAAAAGGGGCCTTTCACTTACCATTTCATTGTTTACTCCTTCTGTCTCCTCCTCCTCTTCCCCTGCTTCAGTTTCACCGGTGGTGGGCATCTTATTGTTGGGGTCTTCCGTGATCAGTCTCGCCTCACAGCTCAACAGGTGGGGCACCTTTGCATCCCAGAAGTGCGAAACAGGGTATCTCCCTGTCATGCCCTTAGAGGCAGCAACAACCTTAACTCTGATTCAAAAAAAAAGGGCATAAGGTGCTTATTAGTATAAGATTTACAGAGGTGGCTTATAGGCACAGGAGTGGCTTATAGGTGCAGGAGTGGCTTATATGTGCAGGAGTGGCTTATAGGCGCAGGAGTGGCTTATAGGCACAGGAGTGGCTTACAGGTGCAGGAGTGGCTTATAGGCACAGGAGTGGCTTATAGGTGCAGGAGTGGCTTTATAGGTGCAGGAGTGGCTTATAGGCGCAAGAGTGGCTTATAGGCGCAGGAGTGGCTTATAGGCACAGGAGTAGCTTTTAGGCACAGGAGTGGCTTATAGGTGCAGGAGTGGCTGTATGGTAAGAAGCTTGCTTCCCAACCACATGGTTCCAGGTTCAGTCTCACAGCGTGGTACCTTGGGCGAGTGTCTTCTACTATAGTCTCGTGCTAATCAAAGCCTTGTGAGTAGATTTGGTACACGGAAATTGAAAGAAGCCTGTCATATATATGTATATATATGTATGTGTGTGTATCTATCTATATATATATGTGTGTGCGTGTAATGTCTAACTGATTGTAGACATTGCCAGTCTCCTCTGGCCCCTGTGCCGGTGGCACGTAAAAAGCACCCACTACACTCACGAGGTGGTTGGCGTTAGGAAGGGCATCCAGCCGTAGAAACACTGCCAGATCAGACTGGAGCCTGGTGCAGCCTTCTGGCTTCCCAGACACCAGTCGAACTCTGGTACAGTAAAATCGACTGATAAAATAAGTAGCAGGCTTTAAAAATACATACTGGGGTCCAGTCATTGAACTAAAAATTCCTCCTCCTCCACATCATCATGATTGTCGTCGTCATCATCATCATCATTATCATCGTCATCATCATTATCATTGTCATCATCGTTGTCATCATCATCATCATTGTCATCATCATCTTCGTCATCATCATCATCATTATCATTGTCATCATCGTTGACATCATCATCATCATTGTCATCATCATCATTATGATTGTCATCATCGTTATCATCATCACCATCATCATCATCGCCATCATCATCATCGTCGTCATTATCATCATCGACATCGTCATCATTATTGTCATCATCATCATCATAATCATCGGCATCATTATCATCATCATTGTCATTATCATCATCATCATCATTATCATCATCATCCTCGTCATCATCATCATTGTCATCATTTAACATCCACTTTCCATGCTGGCATGGGTTGGACAGTTTGACTGGAGCTGTGAAGGCCAGGTGCTGGCTGCACCAGGCTCCATTATCTGTTTTGGCACAGTCTCTACAGCTGGATGCCCTTCCTAATACCGACCACCCCCACAGAGTGTACTGGATGCTAAACTACTATATCATCAACCGTATTTCTGTGAGGAGAATAAATGAGAGAAAAGAGGGAGAAGGTGCAGTGGGATGATGGGGGGGCGGGGTCCACGAGGTTGCTATGGTTACTTACTGGTTATTGCTGCCATCTGGTGTCACATCGCCTGCACCATGTGACTTACTGTCGTCCTTCTTCGCAACACCAATGTGGTCACCGCTGCCATCATTGCTCATCTCGGACGAGGAGTCAAAGCTGAAGGTCAACACTTCATCCAGCTCCACGTCCCAAACGTACAGGTTGGTGTCAGGTCGCTCGTTAGTCTGTAACGAGAGAGGAGGAGGAATTAATCAAGAATTCAGGAGTAGTGCGGAGAGGTATAGAATGATGGAAGCAGGGGTGCTTTTGCTATGAATGATGGTGGTGGCAGTGGCGGTAGTTGTGGTGGTGATGGTGGTAGTAGTGGTGGTAGTGGTGGTGGTAGTGATGGATTTGTGGTGGTGATGATGGTGGTGGCTATGGTGGTAGTGGTTGTGGTGGGTGTTGTGGTGGTGATAGTAGTGGGGGTTGTGATGGAGGTGGTGATGGTGGTGGTAGTAGTAGTGGTGATAATAGTGGTGGTGTTGGTGTTGGCAGTAGTTTTGGTGGTGGTGGTGATGGTAGTAATGGTGGCGGTGGTGGTGGTGGTGGTGATGGTAGTAATGGTGGTTGTAGTGGTGGTGGTGGTGGTGGTGGTGATGGTGATGATAGTGGTAGTATTGGTGGTGGTGATGGTTGTGATGGTGTTTGTGGGGTGTTGTGATGAATTTGTGGTGGTGGTGATGGTGGTAGTAGTTGTGGTGGTTGTTATGGCTGTCGTGGTGGTAGTGGGGGGTTGTGATGGAGGTGGTGATGGTGGAAGTGGTAGTAGTAGTAGTAGTGGTGGTAATGGTGCTGGTGGTGGTAGTGATGATGATGATGATGATGATGGTGGTGGAGATGGTGGTGGTAGTGAAAGTTGTGGTGATGGTGGTAGTGGCGGTAGTGGTGGTGGTGGTGGCCATGTTTAACCTGAGGCCAGTCATGTTGGAGTAAACATATAATCAAAGATGTTCCAGCTGCGACCATCCCATCTTTTATCCAGACATTGTGTATCTAGGACTACATTATCTAATGTGCAATAAATATTCATGGCTACAGGTGTTAATTAGCCCCAGGTCAGTCCTAAAACAGGTAACCCTAACCTTAACCCTATGACCAAAAATGCTGCAACTATCAGTGTTCCATTATTTATTTGATGCATAGTGTATCTTGGACTACATTATCTAATGTACAGTATAGCAATTAGTATTAGTGGCTGTTATTGTTGTTCTTTAGCCCCAGGTCAGTCCTGATCCAGCAGACTTATGATTAAAGATGCTCCAGCTGTGAGTATCCCATTCTTTACTCACAGAGAGGTGAGTGTTTGGTTAGATCATGTACTCCGAGATACACCATGCCTGAATAAAGGATGGACTGATTACAGCTGGAACATCTTTGATCATAGGCCTGTCTGGATCAGGACTAACCTAGGGCTATACAACAACAACAACAACGACAACTACAGCCACTAATACTAACTACTATACTGTACTTTATATGATGTACTCCAAGATACACTATGCCTGAATAAAAGATGGACTGATTAAAACCAGGAACATCTTTGATGATAGGCCTGTCTGAACCAGGACTGACCTAGGGCTAAATAACAGCTATAGCCACTAATACTAATTACTATACTGTACATTGGATAATGTAGTCCTAGATACACTGTGCTTGAATAGAAAAAGGTGGGATGGCCACAAGTGGAACGTCTATCATCATAGTCCTGGATCAGGACTGGCCCGGGGCTATACAACAATAACAACAACAGCAGCAGCAATTTCAGGAGCAAAATAAGCAGACACCAGGTAGCCTCACAATGTGTTAACTCACCTTCATGCAAAGGAGACTAATTCTGTTCCCGGTGCAGTTTGACTTCACTGACACAATCCTGCCTAAATCAGGGATGAATTCGCTCATCGGCTTCGGTACTGAATGTGGTCGGATTTTCCTGCAACAGGGGGAAAATGAGATGTAGATTGAAGATGATGATACTGATGATAGTGGTGGTGGTGGTGGTTGTGATGATGCTGATGATGATGGTGGTAAGGGTGGTGGTGGTTGTGATGATGCTGATGATGATGGTGGTGGTGGTGGTGGTGGTAGTGGTGGTTGTGATGATGCTCATGATGATGGTGGTGGTGGTGATGGTGGTTGTGATGGTGATGTCAATGATCATGGTAGTGGTGGTGGTGGTGGTGATTGTGGAGGTGGTGGTAGTGGTGGTTGTGATGGTGGTGGTTGTGATGGTGGTGGTGGTAGTGGTGGTTGTGGAGGTGGTGGTGGTTGTTATGATGCTGCTGATGATGGTGGTAGTGGTGGTGGTAGTGGTGGTTGTGAAGATGCTCATGATGATGATGATGGTGGTAGTGGTTGTGGTAATGACGATATGGATGATGGTAATTATGATGATGATAACCATGGAGATGATGACCATGATGACGATGGTGATGCTGATCATGATGATGACGGTGATGACAACAGCAACAACAACAATGGTGGAAACTTGCCCAAGGTGTCGTGCAGTGGGACTGAACCCGGAACCATGTGGTTGGGAAGCAAGCTTCTTACCACACAGCCATTTTATTTTATTTACTTCCTTTTTTTTTATCGTCAAGCCAAGTGAAATCATAATCGTGGTCAATGCTGGTGTCACATAACTGGCACTTGTACCAGTGGCACATAAAACCACCTGTGCTGGGGGCATGCCAAAAAGCACCCGTTACATTCTTGGAGAGGTTGGCATTAGGAAGGGCATCCAGCAGTAGAAACCATGCCAAATCAGACTGGAACCTGGTGCAGCTCTCTGGCTTACCATTTCCAGTTAAACAGTCAAACCCATGCCAGCATGGAAAGCAGATACTAAATGATGATGATGATGATGATGATGATGGTGGTGGTGATGGTATATATATATGTATATATATATATATTTGTCAAGTCAAGTGAAACCGTAATTGTGGCTGATGCCAATGTCGTGTAACTGGCACCCATGCCAGCCTTATGTAAATGGCACTCGTGCCAGCGGCATGTGAAAAGCATCCATTACACTTTCGGAGTGGTTGGCATTAGGAAGGGCATCCAGCCATAGAAACCATGCCAAATCAAGGCAGTGAGCTGGCAGAAACGTTAGCATGCCGGGCGAAATGCTTAGCAGTATTTCGTTTGCCACTACGTTCTGAGTTCAATTTCCGCCGAGGTCGACTTTGCCTTTCATCCTTTCGGGATCGATTAAATAAGTACCAGTTATGCACTGGGGTTGATCTAATCAATTTAATCCCTTTGTCTGTGCTTTTTTGTTCCCTCTATGTTTAGCCCTTTGTGGGTAATAAGGAAATAAGAAACCATGCCAAATCAGACTGGAGCCCGGTGCAGTGCTCCGGTATATTAGTTCCAGTCAAACTGTCCGACCCATGCCAGCATGGACAATGGACATTAAATGGTGATGATGATGATGATGATGATGATGATGGTGATGATGATGATACCATTCTTGTTATTCTTGTTTAGCAGCTGGTGATCATGACCATCTACATCAACTTCATCATCATCATCATTACCACAACCACCTCTTTCTTTACTACCCACAAGGGGCTACACACAGAGGGGACGAACAAGGACAGACAAATGGATTAAGTCGATTACATCGACCCCAGTGTGTAACTGGTACTTATTTAATTGACCCCCGAAAGGATGAAAGGCAAAGTCGACCTCGGCGGAATTTGAACTCAGAACGTAGCGGCAGACGAAATACCACCACCACTACTACCATCACCACCACAGACTGATGACTGAAGCAAGTGAAAAAGAAAGAAAGATAAAAAGATGGAAAAAAAAAACAAAAAAACATACCGTCTTGAAAGGTCAAAGAGCTTAAGGATTCCATGGTCAGTAGCTATGACCAAGAAGTTCTCACTGATGTCCATGCAGACTGGCTGACCCTCGCCTTCTGAGAAATCCAGGAACTGCTTAACTGTGCCCTTTGCAAAGAGAGGGGACAGACACATGAAAGGGTCACAAGAAGAAGAACAACAACAACATCAGTGGCAACTACAATAACACTGCAACAGCACTTCAGTAAGAACTTACAATACTCTGATAATGGTACTCCAGTGACAAGCACTCCTATTAATGACACTCCCATGACACTCCGACATAACACTACAGTAACAACACTGCAATTATACCCTGAGATTATACTTCAATAACTTCTAACACAACATTCCAATAACACTCCAGCACAGCACTCTAATAATACGTTAACACAACACTCCAACACAACTGTTCAAAAACACACAAATGCAACACTCCAGCTCAACACTTCTGTAACACTACAACACAGCATCACAATAACACTCCAGTGCAACACGCTAATAACACTCCAACACAACACTCCAGTTCAACACTCTGATAACACTTCAGCTCAACACTTCAATATAACACTCAAACCCTACACTCCAATAATACTTAATCATTGCACTCCAATTACACTCCAACACAGCACCCTAATAACACTCTAGTGCAACACTACAACACGATACTCCAATAACACATGGACACAACACTTCGGTAATAATGCTGAAATTACAGGAGTGGCTGTGTGGTAATTAACTTGCTTACCAACCACATGGTTCCAGGTTCAATCCCACTGTGTGGCACCTTGGGCAAGTGTCTTCTACTATAACCTCAGGCCGACAAAAGCCTTGTGAGTGGATTTGGTAGACGGAAACTGTAAGAAGCCTGTCATATATATGTATGTATGTATATGTTGTGTTAATTGTCCTGTACTCCATTTTTTGTTGTTTTTAAAAAAATGTCCAGTTCCTTTGGTTTGTGTCTATGTTTTCGTTTCTCTTTGTGTTCGACGTCCCTTTGGTGTCCTGTACTCATATATGCGTGTATATGTACATGTAGAGGTAGGTACGTACATATATGTTTATATATATGCATATGTTTTATTTCATTTATTAATATATATATATATATATGTATGTATATATATATATATATATATATATAATATATATATATGTGTGTGTGTGTGTGTGTGTGTGTGTGTGGTGTGTGTGTGTGTGTGTTGTGTGTGTGTGTGTGTGTGTGTGTGTTTGTCTCCCCACATAGCTTGACAACCGATGCTGGTGTGTTTACGTCCCCGTAACTTAGCAGTTCGGCAAAAGAGACCGATAGAATAAGTACTAGGCTTACAAAGAATAAGTCCTGCGGTCAATTTGTTCGACTAAAGGCAGTGCTCCAGCATGGCCGCAGTCAAATGACTGAAACAAGTAAAAGGGTAAAAAACTAAAAGAATAACACTTCAGTAACCACACTGAAATTACACCCTAGCATGCCACCCCAATAACCGTCTGGCACAACACTACAGAAACAACACTGCAATGGCAACACTCCAACACAGCACTCTGCTAATGATATTCCAATAATGGTGCTAATAATGACACTCCAAGAATGACATTTCACTTACCTGGAAAGTGCGAACCTTCACAGTTCCCTGCTCCAGGAGCAACAGGCTTTGTTCAAAGATGCAAATGTTGACGGAATCCGTTTCAAAAGTAGCTGAAATTGAGTAATGGTCGGAGGTATAGATTATGTTGGAGTGGCAGATAGTAGTGATGGTGGCGGTGGTGGTTGTGGTGGTGGTAGATGCAACTGTAAATGTAGAGTATGTCATATTTCTATGAAAGACATCTCTTGTCTATAGGCGCAGGAGTGGCTGCGTGGTAAGTAGCTTGCTTACCAACCACATGGTTCCGGGTTCAGTCCCACTGCGTGGCATCTTGGGCAAGTGTCTTCTACTATAGCCCCAGGCCGACCAATACCTTGTGAGTGGATTTGGTAGAGGGAAACTGAAAGAAGCCCGTCGTATATATATATAAATATAGGCGTAGGAGTGGCTGTGTGGTAAGTAGCTTGCTAACTAACCGCATAGTTCCAGGTTCAGTCCCACTGCGTAGCACCTTGGGCAAGTGTCTTCTACTATAGCCCCAGGCCGACCAATGCCTTGTAAGTGGATTTGGTAGACGGAAACTGAAAGAAGCCTGTCGTATATATATATATATATTTATATATGTATGTGTGTGTGTGTTTGTGTGTCTGTGTTTGTCCCCCTAGCATTGTTTGACAACCGATGCTGGTGTGTTTACGCCCCTGTCACTTAGCGGTTCGGCAAAAGAAACCGATAGAATAAGTACTGGGCTTACAAAGAATAAGTCCTGCAGTCGATTTGCTTGACTAAAGGCGGTGCTCCAGCATGGCCACAGTCAAATGACTGAAACAAGTAAAAGAGTAAAAGAGAGTAAGAGTATGTGATTAACAGCTGCCTAAATAATGTCACTAAGGTACTGCTGGAATAACTGGGCCAGATGTGGGTGGTTTAAACGATAAAGGGTTAAAATAATGTTTTTGATTCGACGGTCATTCGGAATGCTCACAGCAGCCATATTCCTCCCGCTCTATGTCACACTGGTGAGACCCATTTTGGAGTATGGGATTCAAGCCTCTTCTCCTTATCTCCTCAAAGACATACATCATCTCGAAAGAGTCCAGAAGCTGGCTATCCGCATGATTCTTGGTCTCAAGAATTTGTCTTATGAAGAAAGGCTGAAGACGCTCGACCTTTATTCTCTCGAAAAACGACGATGCCGTGGTGATCTCATTCTCACTCACAACATCATAAGAGGAAAGTGTAACCTCTCGAAAGAGCTGTTCTTCACTCCTGCTCCAGAGCGTCGGCTGTGGGGTCACTCCGAAAAGCTCTATCTGCGACGATTTCATCTCAATCGAAGGAGAGGGGCTTTCTCTGTCCGGGTTGTGGATCCGTGGAATAAGCTGCCGGACGAGATAGTGAAGATGCCGACGACCGCTCGGTTCAAAGTCTCTCTTGACCAGAAATGGCCTGAACTCATTGCATGAACATCCTCCCTGTACATAACTCCATGTCCCCCTACATGGTCTTGCTTTTTGCTTTTTCAGCCAAATAAACTTATAATAGAACAAGGGAAGAACACAATCAACTGAACAAAATAACCCCTATTTTCATATGCTATACGCTATACCATTATACCACCAAAAGTAACTAAAAGGCCCTAACTGGGGCCCCTGTATACTTACCCAAAACCTTTACTTCCAAGTTGTCTGCAGATAATTCATAAACATGTGCCTGCTTGCCATTCCATACCACAAAGTTTCCCTGAAAGTAATTAGATAGAAAATGTTAAACCCCTAAACACGTTGACTCATATACAATGTTAAACACCAACATAGCATTAACCCCTACGTAATACATTAACCTTTGCTCAGTACAATCCCTTAAACAATGCTGGTACCTTAAACATTAGCCCCTGTTATTGATATTAAACCTGTGCATTAACCCCTAAATAGTAGTTGCAGTACCACCACCAACAACAACAACTGTTCAAGAATTTGGACCTGGAGATCTCCATTTCCAGCGACTTTGAGGGCCACCTCCCAGTGGTGTCAGGCGTCAAAGAAGAGCCCTCAACTACAACAAGACGACCAATGTTTTTTTTTCTCCAAGGTCTGGGGTCTCTCGCCCCTAAACCCTAGACCATCACCTAATCACCCTTACCTGTCTTGTTGCTTAATAACAACAACAACAGCACCAGTGGAGCCGCAATGGCCCAGTGGTTAGGGCAGCGGACTTGCGGTCATAAGAATGCAGTTTCGATTCTCAGACCGGACATTGTGAGTGTTTATTGAGCAAAAACAGTTAAAGCTCCACAAGGCTCCAGCAGGGGGTGAACCCCACTGTACTCTTTCACCACAACTTTCTCTCACTCTTTCTTCCTACTTCTGCCACAAAGCAGAGGAACCATGGTGTAACCCACTATGGTGTGGTAAAACTTTCAGACCCTAGTCTAGATTGTGAATCCTCTGTACCCCAGGATGGTTCAGCTCTCCACCCGTTAAAATCCACCGTTTATGGAATGAGGATAACAACATAGCTTTCGTGCCCATGCAACCACCAGTATATCGCGTGTGGTGGGTGGATCTTCAAGTTGCCACACACATTCTTAGTAGCTTAGAGTAAGCTCGAATGAGAGATTGTTCTTTGTGGCTAATGACAGAGTCCTGATTGGAAGAAGAAGAAGACAGCAGCAATAAGTGGAGGCACAATGGTCCAGGGGTTAGGGCAGCTGACTCGCGGTCGTAAGAACACAGTTTCGATTCCCAGACAGGGCATTGTGAGTGTTTATTGAGCAAAAACACCTAAGCTCCACGAGGTTCCGGCGGGGAGAGGTGGTGAACCCCGCTGTACTCTTTCACCACAATTTTCTCTCACTCTTTCTTCCTACTTCTGCCACAAAGCATAGGAACCATGGTGTAACCCACTATAGTGCCACACGCACTCTTAGTAGCTTAGAGTAGGCTCAAATTAGAGATTATACTTTGTGGCTAATGGCGTGAGTCCTGACTGGAAGAAGGAGGAGGAGGAGGAGCAAGAGGGGGATGAGGAGGAGCAAGAGGGGGATGAGGAGGAGCAGAGGAGGAAGAAGAAGAAGAAGAGGAGGAGGAGGAGGAGGAGGAGGAAGAGGAGGAAGAAGAAGACAACAGCAGCTGCAGCAATGACAACAACAAAAACACCAGCAGTAGCACCACCACCAACAACAACATCAACAACAGCACCACCACCAACAACAGCAGCAGTAACAACATCAATGGCAGCAGCAATGACAACAACAACAGCAGGTCGGCTTACCTTTGTAGTATAAACCCCCTTCACCTGGACATGGCACTCAAAAATCCTCTGTTGCCCAGCCTCAATAGCATCAATGGACAGTGTAGTGGGGCTGGTCTGAATCACGGCAATCTATGGAAGAAATGGAAGTGAGATATAGATGGCAGGCTACACAGGCAAACAGTGCATAGGGTCCTAGGGCCCTAGGTTCAATCCCAGATGTCGTCGTTACTCACAACTATATCAATCGCACAAGGAAAGGTAAAAGTTGCTAATGTGGTTATGTGGTCATTAAACATGCTTGATCTGGTAGCTAAATTTTCCCTCAAATCTCAAATTTCACTCCATTGTCTTATAAGATGTAGGACGTGTGTATGTGTCTATATACATACATATATATATATATATATATACATATATATATATATATATATATATATATAATACATATATATACATATATATATATATATATATATATACATATATATATATATATATATATATATATACGTGGAGGCGCAATGGCCCAGTGGTTAGGGCAGCGGACTCGCGGTCGTAGGATCGCGGTTTCGATTCCCAGACCGGGCGTGTGAGTGTTTATTGAGCAAAAACACCTAAAGCTCCACGAGGTTCCAGCAGGAGGTGGTGCCGATCCCTGCTGTACTCTTTCACCACTCTTTCTCCCACTCTTTCTTCTGTTGGCCTGCTCGCTTAGCCAGCAGGGTGGCGTCATTCGAAGGCTAAAACAATGCGAACGCATTGTGACCAGCGATGTGTAACAACATCTGATGGTCTGGTCGGTCACGTGATCACGTGATATATATATGTATATATCGAAACGTAAAAATATATATATATGTATATATATATATATATATATATATATATATATAATATATATAATATAATATATATATATATATATCATCATCATCATCATCATTTAGCGTCCGTTTTCCATGCTAGCATGGGTTGGATGGTTTAACGGGGTCTGTGAAGCCGGAAGGCTTCATCAGGCCCATATATATATATATATTATATATATATATGTATATATATATATATATATATATATATATATATACATATATTATACATATACATATATACAAATATATAAAGCAAGCTGCTTACCACACAGCCACTCCTGCGCCTTATTCTGTTTTTACTGTCACCTCAAAGCCAAGCATGAAGGCTGCTGAGTCAGAGCTAAGCTACATGCAGGGGGCCGAGAAGGTATTAACATTGCTGGATGGGCCCGTCGTGCGGAGTGTCAGAGGGGCAAAAAAGCCCCTATAAAGTCTTTAACTGATGAACAAGGGTGTAAGATCTATCAACAGGAAAAGATGCAAAAGGCCTTTCACCAGCATTTCACTGGCTTGTTTGGGCAGGGTAGCTCGCTTGAGTGTGTGGAGCCCTTAAAGTATGTGTGTAGATATGACCACCATAAAGACAGAAATTTGAGAGATTTCATTGCTATTTCTACAAGATGAGGCCACCACATGGAGGCCTGCTCACTGGATCATCTACTCACCTGATGATTCAAATGGTAACACATGCTGCTTTCTCGTAGAATGAGGACGGACCGCCAAGTGTTGACACACAGTAAGTTCTTTGACTGGCACCACTGAAATGGTAAAAACGTTATCTAGCATTACGAGCAACAACAGTAGCAACAACAATAAACGGTTGTGTATTGTAAAGCAGTGTGATTCTTGGATCTAAACAGAATATGAGATCTTTCCACTACACAAAGTCTACATCTCTTTGATACATTTACATTCAACGTCAATAGCTCCGTGATGCACCATTTGATTGTGTGTGATGTGTAACCTGGCCTTCAGATCCCATATGTAGCTAGCTAACAGTGTATCTTTATTCTTATTCATGTGTAGTAAAGTAGACTTGTGAGCTCAATTTTTATTTTATTTTTTATCTTTTGATGGTGGGGATGATAGTGGTGGTGGTTATGGTGATAGCAGTAATGGTAGTGGTGGTGGCGGTGGTGTTGGTGGTGATGATGGTGGTTATGGTGATGGCAGTAATGGTAGTGGTGGTGGTGATAATGATGGTGGTAGTGATAGTGATGGTGGTGTGGTAGTAATGATGATGGTGGTAGTGGTTGAAATGACGATGGTGGTAGTGGTGGTGGTGATGGTAGTGTTGATGGGGATAATAGCTGTGATGGTTATGGTGATGTTGGTGGAGGTGGTGATAGTGGTAGCAATGATAGTGGTGATGGTGGTGGTGGTTGAGGTAGTGGTGTTGATGGTTGTTGTAATGGTGGTGCTGATGGCGATAATAGCTGTGATGGTTATGGTGATGATGGTAGAGGTGGTGATGGTGGTGGTTATGGTTATGGTAGTGGTGGTGGTATGAAGATGCAAAAGTGTAGAGTCGCAACCTTACCGTGAGCATCCGAACGGGTGCCCCTACCACATTGGGACTGTGCAGTTTCCACTTCATCTCTCGAACCTTCTTGGTTGTTGACTTAGCCGAGGGGACATGGGACCACATGGCTACATTCCCCATCTGGGTCCCTCCAGCAAGCATGCCTGTAAAATAGAGAGCAAAAGAAGACTATTGAATTATTATCATCAGCAGCAGCATCACCATTATCATCATCTTCAACATCATCATTGTCATCATCATCATCATTGCCATCACCATTATCATTGTCATTATCATCACTACCATTACTGTCATCACCGTCATCATTGTCATCATCACCATCATCATCATCAGCGTCACCATTATTATCATCAGTCACTATCATCATCATCATCGCCATCAACATTATTGTCATCATCATCACCATTGTCATCATAAGTCATTATCATCATCATCATCATCATCATCATCATCACCATTATCGTCATCATCATCATCAACATTATCGTCATCATCATCATCACCATTGTCATCATAAGTTACTATCATCGTCATCATCATCACCATCACCATTATCATTGTAACCATTGTCATCATCAGTCACTATCATTATCGTCATCATCGTCATTATCATCATTGTGGAGGTGCGTGGCTTAGTGGTTAGGGTGTTGGACTGATGGTCATAAGACCATGGTTTCGATTCCTGGACCAGGCGACGTATTGTGTTCTTGACCAAAACACTTCACTTCATGTTGCTCCAGTCCACTCAGCTGGCAAAAACGAGTTATCCTGTGACAGACCAGCATCCATTTCAGGTGGGAAATATATACACCACGGAAAAAAAAAAACGGCCCTTATGAGTCAGTAAGACTTGAGAGGGTGACGTTACTTTACTATCATCATCCTCGTGGAGGCATGTGGCTTAGTGGTTAGGGTGTCAGCATCATGATCGTAAGGTTGTGGTTTCGATTCCCAGACAGGGCAATGCGTTGTGTTCTTGAGCAAAACACTTCATTTCACGTTGCTCCAGTCCACTCAGCTGGCAAAAGTGAGTAATACTGAGATGGACCGGCGTCCCATCCAGGTGGGGGAATTTCTACGCCACTGAAACCAGTAAACCGGCCCTTATGAGCCTGGCATGGCACGAGAAGGAACATTTTTTTTTTATCATCATCATCATTTGTAGGAGGAGTAGGACTCTATTGAGTCCCAGTATATAACTGGTATGTTGAAAATAATGAGAAAAAAGCAAGACACTCACCCCTCCTGGGGCAAAAATCCACACTCAGTATCTGTTCATTGGAAACGTAACTCTGGTGATTCTCAAGTGACAGTTGATCATTCTCTTCTTTATCTAGATCAAACATCCTGGAAATAAAAGAAATTATGTTACATTTAATTACAAAAGACCTCTAGAATAATTTTACTTGACAGGGTGCATAACTGAGAAATCAGGGAGTCTCTCCCAGATGAGCTGTTATTTCTCTGCATTGAGAGGTAAAATCTCTGGTGCTATGGACATGTGATTAGAATGTCAAAGGAAAGAATCACAACACAGATACTTCAAGCCAAAACAACAGAATGAAGACCAAGGGGCAGGCCAAGACAGGCAGAAACGTTAGCACGTCAGGCAAAATGCTTAGCGGTATTTTGTCTGTCTTTACGTTCTGAGTTCAAATTCCGCTGAGGTCGACTTTGCCTTTCATCCTTTCGGGGTCGATAAATTAAGTACCAGTTACGCACTGGGGTCGATGTAATCTTTTGTCTGTCCTTGTTTGTCCCCTCTATGTTTAGCCCCTTGTGGGAATTAGAGAAATAAGAAATGTTAGCATGCCGGGTGAAATGCTTTGCGGTATTTCGTCTATCTTTACGTTCTGAGTTCAAATTCCGCTGAGGTCGACTTTGCCTTTCATCCTTTCGGGGTCGATAAATTAAGTACCAGTTACGCACTGGGGTCGATGTAATCTTTTGTCTGTCCTTGTTTGTCCCCTCTATGTTTAGCCCCTTGTGGGAATTAGAGAAATAAGAAATGTTAGCATGCCGGTGAAATGCTTTGCGGTATTTCGTCTATCTTTACGTTCTGAGTTCAAATTCCGCTGAGGTCGACTTTGCCTTTCATCCTTTCGGGGTCGATAAATTAAGTACCAGTTACGCACTGGGGTCGATGTAATCTTTTGTCTGTCCTTGTTTGTCCCCTCTATGTTTAGCCCCTTGTGGGAATTAGAGAAATAAGAAATGTTAGCATGCCGGGTGAAATGCTTTGCGGTATTTCGTCTATCTTTACGTTCTGAGTTCAAATTCCGCTGAGGTCGACTTTGCCTTTCATCCTTTCGGGGTCGATTAAATAAGTAGCAGTTACAAACTGGGGTCGATGTAATCATTTAATCCGTTTGTCTGTCCTTGTTTGTCCTCTCTGTGTTTAGCCCCTTGTGGGTAGTAAAGAAATAGGTATTTCGTCTGTCTTTAGATTCTGAGTTCAAATTCCCCCAAGGTTGACTTTGTCTTTTATCCTTTTGGAGTCGATAAATTAAGCACTGAGGTCGATGTAATCAACTTAATCTGTTTGTCCCCTCTATGTTTAGCCCCTTGTTGGCAATAAAGAAATAAGAAACATTAGCACGCCAGCCGAAATGCTTAGCGGTATTTCGTCTGTCGTTACGTTCTGAGTTCAAATTCCGCCGAGGTCGACTTTACCTTTCATCCTTTCGGGGTCAATTAAATAAGTACCAGTTATGCACTGAGGTCGACGTAATCGACTTAATCCATTTGTTCCTTCTATGTTTAGCCCCTTGTGGGCAATAAAGAAATAAGACCGAAATAGTTAGATAATATTCATAATTACAATTAGTCATGCTTGGAAATCCAGTCAGAAAATATAAAGACGGTTGCTTCTGATAAAATCTTGTGAGGCATGCGCCAGGAACATACATACATACTTACATATATCTATATATATATATATAAATATACATATACATATATATACATATACATATTATACATATATATATATGGTTTTGTCTCTAATTAATATATATATATATATATATATATATATATATATATATATATATATATATATAGGCGCAGGAGTGGCTGTGTGGTAAGTAGCTTGCTAACCAACCACATGGTTCTGGGTTCAGTCCCACTGCGTGGCATCTTGGGCAAGTGTCTTCTGCTATAGCCCCAGGCCGACCAATGCCTTGTGAGTGGATTTGGTAGACGGAAACTGAAAGAAGCCTGTCGTATATATGTATATATATGTATGTATGTGTGTGACTGTGTTTGTCCCCTTAGCATTGCTTGACAACCGATGCTGGTGTGTTTACGTCCCCGTCACTTAGCGGTTCGGCAAAAGAGACCGATAGAATAAGTACTGGGCTTACAAAGAATAAGTCCCGGGGTCGATTTGCTCGACTAAAGGCGGTGCTCCAGCATGGCCACAGTCAAATGACTGAAACAAGTAAAAGAGTAAAGAGTAAAGAGTATATATATATATATATATATATATATATTATCATATCTTTAATTTTTTTCTATATGGTATGATTTAAGTATATCATTGTTGAATTGCTACATGGTGGTTCTTCTCAAATTTATATATACACACACACACACATAAATATATATATACATATATACACATATATACCAGGCATGTACCATCAGTAACTACTCAGGGCAGGCAGTTAGCAATGTTTATGTAGTAAAACAGACGAAAACATAAGCGAAACACAGGCGCGCGACTGAGTTGGAGGCAGATTTACTTCTGCTTTTATAGCATGTAAAGGAAATGTTGTTGTAGGAGTGTACGCAGCACATGCACTACAGCAGTACTATGTGTAGCTTAAATACTGAGATTGAAAGGCATGGGCGAATTATGCCTGCCTAATCTATAAAAAGATAGAATATTTTGCATTTTATGCATAGTAATCACAGGAACCTTCATAGTTTTATTGAATTAGGTGCATATTGTCCCATAAAAGGAAAATGTTGCTATCAATCTATTTTATTCAAGGTAGGCACTGCCTACCTTGCCTACCCACGTGGCACGTCCCTGATACATACTTACATCACACATACATATATACATACATACATACATTCATCATAAATACATATATACATACATCATACATACATACTTTTGTACACCCTATATATGAGATGCTTAGATAATATCCACAGTTTCACTTGGTCATACTAGGGAATTCAGCAAAAAAATCTAATGACGGTTGCTTCTGACAGGACCCTTGATCCTTAGAAACATAGCAAGTGGAGAAGACTGATAGATGGAGGGAACAACAGTCAAGAGGCAGCCCTACCTGTACTGTGCCTAAAGCTCTAGAATAAATGAAGGAGAGGAAAATTGGGGTGGGGGTAGTCTCACCTGATCACAGATTCACCTGATGCCATGGCTAGCATGCCTTTCCCTGCCCAGACAATGCAAGGGTTCTCAGATTTGCCGTTCAGCTTCACCTGAAATGAGATTGGAAAGAAAAATGCAACGCGCATTATTGGCAGTGTATGTGTGCATGTAGTGGTGGTGGTGGTGGGGATGGAGGTTAATTACACAATATAAGGTGGGCCAAAAGTTATAAGGTAGCAAACTAGCAGAATCGTTAGCGCATCAGACAAAATGTTTAGCAATGTTTCATCCATCTTTACATTCTGAATTCAAATTATGCTGAGGTCAACTTTGCCTTTCACCCTTTCAGGGATGGGGGAAGGGTCAATGAAATAAGTACCAGTTATACACTGGAATCAATGTAATCGACTGGCCACCTCTCCCCCAAAAATTTCAAGCCTTGTGCCTTTAGTAGAAAGGATTATTATTATTATTATTATTATTATTATTCAGTAGTTTTATTTTTATAGCGTGCTTTCACTTCACTACCGAGCGCAGCTCTGTGTGACTTAGGTATGTGCTGTGATTTGCTGTGATACTCTGATGGTTATTGTATGGAAAGTGTTCTGCGTAGGATGTGTGCAGTGCCTAGTAGTGCAATTTTCTGTATGTTATATGTGTTTGTAAGTCCTGGTGTTTTTGTTATGTATTTGTCTGAATATTTTATTATTATTATTATTATTATTATTATTATTATTCAGTAGTTTTATTTTTATAGCATGCTTTCACTTCACTACCGAGCGCAGCTCTGTGTGCCTTGGGTATGTGCTGTGGATTGCTGTGATGCCCTTCTGATTACTGCTCATGAAATTAACATACAAGTGGCTGAGTATTCCACAGATACATGTACCCTTAACATAGTTCTCAGAGAGATTCAGTGCATGACACAAATGTGACCAGGTCGGCTGTTTAAATTACAAGTACAACTACTGTAAATCCTCAAGTATAGTCTGCCCTTGAGTATAATACGCAGGGAAGTTTTAGGGGGCTGTACCTCTGAAAGACCTAAACCTTGTGTATAATACACACCCCATCTCTAACTTGAGTCATGTGTAATTAAACCAGCAGCACCTAGTCAAACAAACACTTCCTCGCATGCGTAATGCAATAATGGTGATGTTCTTAACTGTTATATGGGAATGTAAATATGTTTGCAAATTATGTTTGTTATATGTTATTCTGTGTTTTGAATACTTTTATTTTAATAAATGTTGCTTACTGCAAGTTATGGATGATTCTTTTATGACTTCATTGCTTTCAGGTTTAGTTTAAGGTATTTTCGCACCTGGCATCACAAAATGCATTGGAATAAAAATTGCTGGACAGCAAATAGAGACTTGGACATTGCTTAGAAAATATTTTTCATTTTTAACCTTGTATATAGTATGCACTAGGGATTTTGACCGTTAAATTTTGGGGAAAAAATGCAGATTATACTCAAGGATTTACGGTAATTTTTGCAAGCAGAGTGGACTGGAGCAACATGAAGTAAAGTGTCTCACTCAAGCATACAATGTGTCGCTGAGAATTGAACTCAAGACCTTATGACAATGAGCCGATTACCCCTAACCACTAAGCCACGCGCTTTCACACATGTGATATACAGGAGAGACAAAGGGTCAACTCACCTTCATCAGCTCTTCGGCCTTTTGGGCTTGACTGTCCACCTTGTGTTGGCTCAACATTAAATTATGAGTGAGGGTCACCAAGATGTTCTGCTCAGTGTAATAGAACAGATTGAGGATTCGGGAACTGACAGAGAAAAGGGTGGTGCAGGTTCCGTTCTCAAGGATGTGGTAGACGCCACCTGTGAAGAGAGAGATATTGGTAAAGGGTTTTAGTGGCTGTAGTTGTTGTTGGTGTTGCTCCTGTTTCAGTAAACCTATGATCAAAGACGCTCCAGTTGTGACCATCCTGTCTTATATTCAGGCATAGTGTATCTAGGACTACATTATCTAATGTACAGTACAATAATTAGTGGTTGTCGTTGCTCTTGATTCAGTAAACCTATGATCAAAGACGTTCCAGATGTGACCATCCTGTTTTTTATACAGGCATAGTGTATCTAGGACTACATTATCTAATGTACAGTACAATAATCAGTGGCTGTTGTTGCTCCTGTTTCAGTAAACCTATGATCAAAGACGTTCCAGATGTGACCATCCAGTCTTTTATTCAGGCATAGTGTATCTAGGACTACATTATCTAATGTACAGTACAATAATTAGTGGCTGTCGTTGTTGTTGCTCTTGATTCAGTAAACCTATGATCAAAGATGCTCCAGTTGTGACCATCCCCTCTTTTACTCAAACATAGTGTACCTAGGACAACATTATCTAATGTACAGTACAATAGTTAGCAGCTGTAGTTGTTGTTTAACCCCAGACTTATGATCAGTGATACTCCATCTGTGACCATCCCATTATTTATTCAGACATAGTGTATCTAAGATTACATTATCTAATGTACAATATCATGGTAAGTATTAATGGCTATAGTTGTTGCTCACCCCCAGTTCAGTTCTGGAGCATCTTTTTATCAAAGATGCTCCAGCTGTGACCACCACATCTATTATTCAAACATAGTGTATCTAGGACTACATTATTGAATGTATAGTATAGTAGTTAGTTATAAGTGGCTATAGTTGTTGTTTGTGGAGGTGCAATGGCCCAGTGGTTAGGGCAGCGGACACATGGTCAGAGTATCGCGGTTTCGATTCCCAGACCGGGCGTTGTATGTGTTTATTGAGCAAAAACACCTAAAGCTCCACGAGGCTCCGGCAGGGGGTGGTGGCGACCCCTGTTGTACTCTTCCTGTTTCTTGAGTAATGCTGCGATGGACTGGCGTCCCATCCAGCTAGGGGGAACACATACACCACAGAAACTGGGAAACTGGGCCCATGAGCCTGGCTAGGCTTGAAAAGGGCAAAAAGAAAGAAGAATAGTTGTTGTTTAGCCCCAGGTCAGTCCTGATCCAGCAGACCTGTAATCAAAGATGTTCCAACTCTGACCATCCTGTCTTTTATTCAGGCATAGTGTATCAAGGACAACATTATCTAATGTACGGTATAGCAGTTAGTATTAGTGGCTATAGTTATTGCTATTGTTTAGCCCCAGGTCAGACCTGATCCAGCAGACAGGCCTATAATCAAAGATGTTCCAGCTGTGACCATCCCGTCTTTTATACAGACATAAATGTATCTGGAAAGGCTGTTACATACCTGTTGCTCCACCACAAAAGAAGTTGAATGATTCAGACATGCCAAAGATGGATGAATACTTGGTGTCCGACTGTCTCCCTTTCAGATCAAACATGTCCAGAGCCTTCTGGTCCCCTTTTACAGCTGCTCGGACCAGGTTGCGAACCTCTCTAGTACAAAGAAACAAAAGAAAGTACTTACATAAACCTCATCGTTGGTGGCTTTTTTATTATTATTATTATTATTACTATTACTATTATTATAAACACAGAGGTTGCCCTTGTGGCAAAATCTGAAACCATTATTATTATTATTATTATTATTATTAAGGCAGTGAGCTGGCAGAATTGTTAGCATGCTGGATGAAATGCTTAGTGGTATTTCGTCTGCCGTTACGTTCTGAGTTCAAATTCCGCTGAGGTCAACTTTGCCTTTCATCCTTTAAAGGTCGATTATATATGTACCAATTACGCACTGGGGTCGATATAATCGACTTAATCTATGGGCAGTAAAGAAATAAGAATTGTTAGCAATAGGAGTGGCTGTGTGGTAAGTAGCTTGCTTACGAACCACATGGTTCCGGGTTCAGTCCCACTGCGTGGCACCTTGGGCAAGTGTCTTCTACTATAGCCTCGGGCCGACCAAAGCCTTGTGAGTGGATTTGGTAGATGGAAACTGAAAGAAGCCCGTCGTATATATGTATGTATATATATATATATATATATTATATATATATATATATATTATATATATATATATCTATGTGTGTGTGTGTGTTTGTCCCCCAACATCACCTGACAACCGATGCTGGTGTGTTTACGTCCCCTTAACTTAGCAGTTCGGCAAAAGAGACTGATAGAATAAGTACAAAGCTTACAAAGAATAAGTCCTGGGGTCGATTTGCTTGGCTAAAGGCGGTGCTCCAGCATGGCCACAGTCAAATGACTGAAAACAAGTAAAAGAATAAAATAAATAAATAAATAAACATAATCTCACGTGTATGACTCTGGATTAACAAGAGGCTGGAGGATAATCTGTTGTATGGGTTCTGGGAGATTATGTTGCGACACTGGTTTGGACATGGCGCGACCCTTTGAATCAACCTTCCATATAAGTAAGGTACCAGACTGGAAATAAAAATAAGGGGTCAGAAAATAAGTTTTGTTGCAGTTGTGGTTCTTTAGCCCCAGGTCAGCCCTAACCCAGTAGCCCTATGATCAAAGTTCTTCCAGAAGTGGCTATCTCCCCCCACTTCCATTGTCACTAACTCCTACTCCCTCTCTCTTACTTCCTCAAACACTTTCCCTCCAACTTTCACTCCTTTTCTCTCTCTCCTTTCCACTTTGTCCAATAAAGTCCTATTCCCTCCCACTCTTCATCTCTCTCTCCTACTCCCTTTATCATGAACTTCCACTCCCTCACTCTCCCGCCCACTTTGTCACACTAACTCCCACTCCCTCTCTCTGTTTATCTCTCTCCTACTCCTTAGTCACAAACCTCACTCCCTCTCATTGTTTTTCTCTCCTACTCCCTTTCTCTCTAACTCCTACTCCCTCTCTCTCCCACCCACTTTGTCACTAACTCCCACTCTCTGTTTATCTCTCTCCTACTCCCTCCATCACTAACTCCCACTCCTCACTGTTTATCTCTCCTACCCTCTTTCTCACTCACTCCCACTCCCACTCTCTCTCTCCTACTCCCTTCATCTCTAACTCCCACTCCTCACCGTTTATCTCTCCTACACTCTTTCTCACTCACTTCCACTCCCGCCCTCTGTTTATCTTTCTCCTACTCCCTCCATCACTAACTCCCACTCCTCACTGTTTATCTCTCCTACCCTCTTTCATACTCACTCCCACTCCCACTCTCTGTTTATCTCTATCTCCTACTCCCTTCGTCACTAACTCCCACTCCTCACCGTTTATCTCGCCTACACTCTTTCTCACTCACCCCCACTCCCGCACTCTGTTTATCTCTCTCCTACTCCCTTTGCCCCAAATTCTACTCTCACTTCCCCTCTCTCTTGCCCCCACTTTTCCCCCTACCCCTTACACTCACCTCATCTCCAGACACAATCCTGGCCCCGAATGAACTCCAACAGAGTGAGGTCACCGCTGTGCTATGAACTTGCTCCATGTGGCTCATCTCCTTTGCGTCCAGCCTCCACAATGTGATGGCGCCATCCTTCCAGGCGACGCACAGCACCAATTTGGTTGGGTGCCACTGCATAACGCTCACAGCAGAGCTTGTTTCAGGGGTTCAACACCAACAGAATCTCCCTGAAATTAAAAATTTAGAAAACAAAAATATTTTATTATTCATTAAGCATTTAAACTGATGCTGGCTGGGTGGTTAAGAAGCTGGCTTCCCAGCCGTGTGGTTCTGAGTTCAATCCCACTATATGGCATCCTGGGAAAGTGTCTTCTCTTATTGACCAAGACCAATCAAAGCCTTATGAATGGATTTAGTAGAGAGAAACAGGAAGAAGCCCCAAATGTATGTATGAATATATATATATATATATATATATATATATATATATATATATATATGTATGTGTGTGTATATATATATATATATATATATATGTATGTATGTATGTATATATATGTATATATATATATGTATATATATATCATCATCATCATTGTTTAATGTCCACTTACCATGCTAGCATGGGTTGGACGATTTGACTGAGGACTGGCAAACCAGATGGCTGCACCAGGCTTCAATCTTAATCTGGCAAAGTTTCTACAGCTGGATGCCACCGGCACGGGGGCCAGTCAGGCGGAACTGGCAACAGCCACGCCCAAGTGGTGTTTTTTTTACATACTACTGCACAAGTGCCAGTGAGGCAACGTTGGTAACGATCACACTCGAATGGTGCTTTTTATGTGCCAACAGCATGCAAGCCAGTTAGCCGCTGTGGCAATGATCACCCTCGGATGGTGCTCTTAGTGCTCAACTAGCATGTATGCTGGTCATCGAATTTGATTTCGATTTCACTTGCCCCAACATGTCTTTGCAAGCAGTGCCCAATGAAGGGAAGGTATGCATATATATATGTGTGTGTGCGTGTGTGTGTGTGTTTGTGTATATATATATATATATATATACATACATAGATACATATATATGTGCATGACATCAGGTAATGGATGTAAATGAGCATCACCATCATACAAGCAGTGTTGTCTGTTTCCAGTCTTCCATGGTAAAACATGTCTGGCTATGGGGAAAGATTGCCTTGAGGAGAATATGCTGAATAAAATCATAAGTAAAAGAGTAAAGAGAGAGAGTAAAAAGTATAAACATATATATGTGTGTGTGTGTGTGTAGAGGAGACCTATTGAGTCAAGTACAGAAACATCGAAATAAATATCAAATGGAAATAGCAGTTGTGATACCTGTGCCGGTGGCACGTAAAAAGCACCATCCAAACGTGGCTGTTGCCAGCGCCGCTTTGACTGGCTTCTGTGCTGGTGGCACGTAAAAAGCACCAACTGATCGTGGCCGCTGCCAGCCCCACCTGGCACATGTGCAGGTGGCATGTAAAAAGCACCCACTACACTCACGGAGTGGTTGGTATTAGGAAAGGCATCCAGCTGTAGAAACACTGCCAGATCAGACTGGAGCCTGGTACAGCCTCCTGGCTTCCCAGACCCCGGTCAAACCGTTCAACCCATGCTAGCAAGGAAAACAGACGTTAAACGATGATGATGATGATATATTATTATTATCATCATCATCATCATCGTTTAACGTCTGCTTTCCATGGGTTGGACGATTTTGACTGACCCATGCTAGCATGGAAAGCGGACGTTAAACGATGATGATATATATATATATATATATATATGAGTATACATATATATATATATATATATATATACACGCACAGAAAATAGCACTCATACACATGCACAACTAAGCTAAACAGAACAGAAGAATGACAACTGAAATGAGCAAACTTACCGTTTCATTGAATATGTAGACGCCAGCCCCGCTGTCATCATCAAAGAGGACACCAATAGCCAGTAGACGCTCAATCGGGTGCCATGTCGTGTGGGTGTAGACACCAGCCAAATCAGCAGAAATACAGTGATCGAAGAACACTGCCATGGGGGTGGTGGGATTGGTGGTGGGGTTATAATTACCTTTGACACCTGAAATTAAACGCAGAATGTAAATGAAATTGTACAAGGGGAGAGAACTAGTGGCGGCAAATAATTTTCATTACATTTTGTGAACTGTTGAGAGTAAAATACATGAGATTTAGTGGGGTGGGTACACAGGTAGGTACAAAGAAGCTATATATGCATGGCTGTGTGGTAAGAAGCTTACTTCCCAACCACAAGGTTCTGGGTTCAGTCCTACTGTGTGACACCTTGGGCAATTGTTGTCTACTATAGCTTCAGTCTGACCAAAGCTTTGTGAGTGGATTTGGTAGACGGAAACTGAAAGAAGCCCGTTGTATATATATATAAATATATATGTATATATTTATGTGTGTGCCCTTGTGTCTGTGTTTGTCCCCCACCCCATCACTTGACAACTTTTGCTGAACCACTAAGTTATGGGGACGTAAACACACCATCATCGGTTGTCAAGTGATTTTGAGGGGACAAACACAGACACACAAACATGTACATATATACGATGGGCTTCTTTCAGTTTCCGTCTACCAAATCCATTCACAAGGCTTTGGTCGGCCCGAGACTATAGTAGAAGACACTTGCTCAAGGAGCCACGCAGTGGGACTGAACCTGGAACCATGTGATTGGTAAACAAGCTACTTACCACACAGCCACTCCTGCGCCTATAAGCATATTGGTAGAAAGTTTCATTAAAAAAACACCAATTTTGCTGAAAGTTATGAGGAAACAAAACTAACTTGCATGAGTCTTTCAAAACTCTTCTCCCCACCAAAAGAAAACTTTTTTCACAACTGATTCCAGTATAACCAAAATCTACATTTGATGAGTTCCAGGTTTTACCTACAACACAAACTCCCATACATATTTGTTCTGGGAGGGATCTGTTTCTATAATACAGAGATTTTGTGGTTTTGAAGTTGGACTGAGAAATTTTCTGCTGTTCAGAATTTGTCTTGCACCATCAGAACCCAGAATTTTAGGGCTCTAGATGAACATCTCAGTTGCCTTGTGAGCAGCGGCAACCCAGTTCAGGAATTTGGACATAATCAGCCGGATATATATTTCTTTACTGCCCACAAGGGGCTAAACATAGAGGGGACAAACATGGACAGACAAAGGGATTAAGTCGATTACATTGACCCCAGTGTGTCACTGGTACTTAATTTATCAACCCTGAGAGGATGAAAGGCAAAGTTGACCTTGGCGGAATTTGAACTCAGAACGTAACGACAGACGAAATATGGCTACGCATTTCGCCCGGCACGCTAATGTTTCTGCCAGCTCAGCCGGATATAGTTACATCATCATCATCATCATTGTTCGACCGTGGTCAAGACAATGGAATTTACCATGCTACGCCAGACTTCACGGTCAATCATGGCATTACGGAGGTCCTGTTGCTGGATGCCTGTATCCCTGGAGATTACATCAGGGTAGGAGAGTGTGCGCCCTCTGGTATTGCAAGTAGATGGCTTCCAGAGGAGAAGAGTAGAAATTACCTCTTTTTCAGCTCTACAACAAAGTCCAGCAAACTGGACTCTCCTACCTTTCACAAGAGATGACACAGGTGGTAGTTTCCCATATATTTGTACTTTGGTTGGATGACGCTTCCACGAGAGATTTTGAGCTCTCATAAGGAGGCGAGTGTAGGTTCCATCCAACTGCCTCTCAAGCTTCTTTGATAACGTCCAGGTTTCTGAGCCATATAGTTACACAGATGTATTGTGATCACTTTGACTCCATCCCAAAGTGATCACAATAAAAGGCTTCCAAGATATATATGAGGGGGTGCTGAAAAGCCCATGGCTATAAAGGTGTCGCAAAAGGCCCAACCTTCCAAGTTCTTTAACAGGGCTTGGAAAACTGAAGGACTGCTGCAATAAGTATGTGAATCTGAGAGAGGAATATGTTTAAGAAAACCATAATTAACTGATCTTCCTATGCGTGGCACTCCGTCAGTTACGACGACAAGGGTTCCAGCTGATCTGATCAACAGAACGGCTTGCTTGTGAAATTAACATGCAAGTGGCTGAGCACTCCACAGACACGTGTACCCTTAACGTAGTTCTCGGGGAGATTCAGTGTGACACAGAGTGTGACAAGGCTGGCCCTTCGAAATACAGGTACAAAAGAAACAGGAAAAAAGAAGGAGAGAAAGTTGTGGTGAAAAGATACAACAGGGTTCGCCACCAGCCCTGCCGGAGGCTCGTGGAGCTTTAGGTGTTTTCGCTCAATAAACACTCACAACACCCGGTCTGGGAATCGAAACCGCGAGTCCACTGCCCTAACCACTGGGCCATTGTGCCTCCATGATCCTCCTATATAATATATATACATATTGGATATATAAATACATAACTGCATATAAATACATTACTGCTCTATGCTTTAGAGTATTTCTTTTACAGATATATGGTATACTGACAATATATATATAGGGAGAGCAATAATAAATCTCTGAACGAGATATAAACAGTAACTGCACGACCTCCTTTCATCAAAAACCGGTGATTGTTGTACGCCGACGACAGGTCAATACCTAGAAACTGCAGTCCGTGCATATCACTTAGGTTGACGAGGGAAGGATGACCTCCCTTTGCAAATACCATAAGCGCACAGAAAGTGTGCCTAAAGCCAGGTGGAGACAATGTTATCCTGGGGCTACAAGCTACAGTAACACCCACCCTTAGTGGTTAGCCATATTGAGATGGCAAGTATACCTCACATATATAGGGAGAGTTTACGAAAAAAACAAGACGAAGACAGGTGGTGTACAAAATAAACAGATGCATTAGTATAATGCTCAGGAATTGAAAAAGGATTTTACGTTTCGAGCCTACGCTCTTCTACAGAAAGGTACACAGAAAAAACAAGGAGAGAAAAAAAATGTGTGTAGTGGCTAGGAGGGCTGAAAAGTTCGTGGCTTTAAGGGTCTCGCGAAAGGTCTGTTTGGAGGCCCAATCTTCTGAGTTTTTTTTACAGGGTTTAGACAAGCTGAAGGGCCGCTGCAATAAGTGTGTGAATCTAAGAAGGGAATATGCTGAATAAAATCATAATTAACTGATCCTCCAGCATTTTCTTTTACCCAAAATCAGGAACTTTTCAGCACCCCTTTGTGTATGTGGGACAGACAAACAGACGGATAGATGGATAAGTAGATAGATAGATAGATAGATAGATAGATAGATAGATAGATAGATAGATAGATAGATAGATAGATGGGTAGATAGATAGATAGATAGATAGATAGATAGATAGATAGATAGATAAGTAGGTAGATAGATAAATAGACAGACGGACGGACGGACGGACAGACAGACAGATAGACGGGTAGATAGAGAGATAGATAGATGGGTAGATAGGTGGATAGATGGCTAGATAGATAGGTAGATAGATATAGATAGGTAGATATATATATATATATATAGATAGATACATACATACATATGTGTGTGTCTGTATGTATACATACTTATACAAATATTACATATATAAATTATATATATACACACACACACAGGCAAACCCATCCACGCACATTCAACATCATTATCATTAATCATCATCATCATCAACAACTTCGTCGCCTTGCGAAAACGTAAACTTATACACTCACCTGCGATTCGGTTACAGCGACAACTATATATCTACATGTATATATACAAACATATATACATCAATATATATATATTATATACACACCCACTTACTTCAATCAATCCATGTATATATCAATATACACACCCATATATATATATAATTATGTGAATACATACATATATCTACATGTAAGTTTATATGTATATATATATATAAATATAATATATATTTATATATATATAATGTATGTTTAAGTGCGTCAGAAGCCGATGGATGGCGGTGTTGGTTTCCAAGGCAACTAAATGCACAACATTTCACAAACTTCCTCCGCCATGTTTGTTTATATTGTCGCAATGCATGACGGGAGAATGTTGGTCTTGAAACTTTTCTGTTGCTCCAAGTTTCTTGATAAGAGTTACCTGCCATTGGGTCCCGATCGCAAGCCCCGCTAGAAATAGCAGCCAAATATAAACTATCAAACATCCTCCTCAATTCGCCCCTAAATTCGGGCTAAATTTGACGATTTTTTTTAATGTTTGGGATCTTTTCGCTTTGACAGGCAGATTTTTAAAGTAATTTCTTTGTAACTAAGCACTTTTAAACTTCGTATACTGGTAGAATGTGTTTATAAAACATCATTTTCTCTTGGCTTTCTTGTGAAAATTCTATAGTTTGTAAGATATTTGTTGTTTCTTTTCTTCAATTTCTGCAATTTCAACCAATCACTGACGTCTATTGAGGTAAAAAAAACATGGATCATTTTGGTTTGAACGGCAGTTTTTTAAAATAATTTCCACGTAACTAAACACTTTTAAACTTCGTATACTGGTAGAATGTGTTTACAAAACATCTTTTTCTCTTGGGTTTCTCGAGAAAATTCTGTAGTTTGTAAGATATTTGTTGTTAAATTTCATGCATTTCGGCAATTTCAACCAATCAATGACGTCTATTGAGGTGAATACAATTTCTCCAGATCGTTGTCAACAACAATTATTTGCGGTGTCATATGAATCTGTCTACAGAATTTTCTCAATAAAGCCAAGAGAAAAAGATGTTTTATAAACACATTCTACCAGTATACGAAGTTTAAAAGTGTTTAGTTACGTGGAAATTATTTAAAAAGTCTGCCTGTCAAACCTTTTTATCCTTTTTTTTTCTTTCAGAAACAGCTTAATGTATTGGTGAACTGAACAATCAAAGGTGTTGGAGAGCATAAAGATTTAAGTTGTAGTTGAGAAAAAACTGACGTAGAGGCCTGGAAGCCATCTAAATATTCCTTTCTCTGATAAGCACAAAGCCGGAAATTTTAGGTGTTTTAGGGTTAGTCGATATATCAATGCCCATGCTTGACTGGTACCGATTTTATTGGGGCAAAGGTAAAGAATACACACACCACCCGTTTTCGCCGTTTAGGGTTAGGGTTAGGGTTAGGGTTACTCTTACTCTTTTACTTGTTTCAGTCATTTGACTGCGGCCATGCTGGAGCACCGCCTTTAATCGAGCAACTCGACCCCGGGACTTGTTCTTTGTAAGCCCAGTAGTTATTCTATTGGTTGTTTTTGCCGAACCGCTAAGTGACGGGGACATAAACACACCAGCATCGGTTGTCAAGCAATGCTAGGGGGACAAACACAGACACACAAACATACATGCACATACATATATATACATATATACGACGGGCTTCTTTCAGTTTCCCTCTACCAAATCCACTCACAAGGCCTTGGTCGGCCCGAGGCTATAGTAGAAGACACTTGCTCAAGGTGCCATGCAGTGGGACTGAACCCGGAACCATGTGGTTGGTAAACAAGCTACTTACCACACAGCCACGCCTACGCCTTTGGGGTTAAGGTTAAGGTTACGCCGAAAATGAGGGATGTGCGTATTCTTTACCTCCGCTTTTATCGGCCCAGAAAGGATGAAATGCAAAGTCGACCTTAGTGGAATTTGAACTCAGAAGGTAGGGACGGACGAAATAATGCTATTAAGCGTTTTGTCTGGCGTACTAACAATTTTAGCAACTCGCCGCTTTATTTAAATATTGGTTTCAAATTGTAGTACGGGGCCAACAACTTCAGAGGAGGGGAACATGTTGATTACATTCACGCCTGTGTTCAAATGGTACTTATTTTATTGATCCTGAGAGGATGAAGGTAAAGAGAGGCGGAATGCTGTCAGGTGTAGCGTAGCTCAGTGAGATCCTCACTGTTTGAGAGATATATTAGAAATGATGTCGTCTTTGATAGCAACCATCTTTCGGCTGCTTAAGCTCAGTGTATCTGCTACACTGATTGGTTGGTTTTGATGCAGACTTATTTCGCGCCAGTGTGTAAGCCAACCAATCACAGCCTTAGGATAAGGTCCCATGACACAGTCTTTTGGATTTTCTTCTGGATCCTCTAGAATGTTATAAAAAAAACCCAGTGATCCAGAGAATCGAGGTCTTTGGTTCTAGTCCTTCTTGGGACTAACCTCTGACCACAGAGCAACTCAGCCATGTTCCACCAACAGACCGCGACACCAACACCAGCAGCACTTCAGGACCTCCACCATCATCGGTTTCACTTTGATGCTGTGAGAAAAGTTCTGTTGCAGTGTTAATTTAA
This sequence comes from Octopus sinensis, assembly GCF_006345805.1. Classification (NCBI taxonomy): domain Eukaryota; kingdom Metazoa; phylum Mollusca; class Cephalopoda; order Octopoda; family Octopodidae; genus Octopus; species Octopus sinensis. The sequence goes on from NC_043023.1 coordinate 7,531,426, forward strand.
ATTTGGCTCTGGTGGACCGAATTCACTTCATGCATGCAAGATCCACTACAACTGTAAACACTATGGACAGCTGCAATAGAGACTACAAAGCCATGACCAGCAGAAAGGGACACAGTAGGTATTCTGATAGTGTCTGCATGTTGAAATTCATCCAAGAACTGACAAACAGGACCATAGGCTAAATTCAGATGGCTATGTGAAGCTGCTACAGACTGTTCAAACCCTGACTGGAGAGGGTCGCGGCTGGAAGGCCATATGTGTGGTAGCAGGATTTTAGGTGAGCTTAAGGCGGCAAGCTGGTAGAAACATTAGCATGCCAGGTGAAATGCTTAGTGGTATTTTGTGTGCCATTACGTTCTGAGTTCAAATTACGCCGAGGTCGACTTTGCCTTTCATCCTTTTGGGGTCGATAATTTAAGTACCAGATACGCACTGGTGTCAATATAATCAACTTAATCCCTTTGTCTGTCCTTGTTTGTCCCCTCTATGTTTAGCCCCTTTGTGGGCAATAAAGAAATAAGGATTTAGTTCCTTGACATACCTCCAGAAAGAATCAGAAGTGGTCATTGGAGAATTTCTATGATTTCACTAACCCCAATTTCTGGCCCCTCATTCCCTTGATACCTGCAACACCAAGGTTGATCTGCTGGCCAAGATCAAGGAGGTACTTGAAGATCTTCCCAGGAACACAGTGAGGAATGCATACACCAGGTTCCAGTACCGTCTTGAGGCTGTGGGGGAAGCTGAGGGCAGCTACTCTTATCTCCCAGCCATAATCTAGTTGATATTTTTTTGTTTCTTTAAAATACCTTTATTTGGATGAGATATTTTTGTTTTTGGATTTGGATTTGGTCACATATGTAGAGATGCACATCCATACATACAAACATGGTACATAGTTGCATAACACACAGACATGCACACACAAGGAGACAGAGGTGCATACATAAAAAACACACACTCATAAACACACACACAGAGAAAATACACAAACACGGACATACAAGCACATGAATATGCAGGATACATACATACAGATGCACACACACACATACATATATACATATGCATACACACACATATATACATGCACATGTATACATACACACATACATACATGCATGCATGTATGGGCACACACACACACACACACACACATAAACCACACACACACACACACACACTGACCAAGACACATGCACACAAACAAACAAAAAGGAACGCAGTGTAAATAACGGACAGAGTCAAAACTATTGAAAAGGTTACAAGACGCAACAAAAATATTAGGAAAATAAAAATAAGAAATAAGTGGAAATTCTATCAGCGAGTGTGTTAAATTATAAGGCACAAAAAGAAAATGACTCTCCCCAGACACAACAGAATATTGTTGTTTTCTTTTCCTTTTATAAAATCTGTCAAATTTAGCCCAAACATCCAGTATAAACACACACACACACACACATACCATTATCATCATCATTATCTATTTCTTTACTACCCACAAGGGGCTAAACACAGAGGGGACAAACAAGGACAGACAAACGGATTAAGTCGATTACATCGACCCCAGTGCATAACTGGTACTTAATTTATCGACCTCGAATAGATGAAAGGCAAAGTCGACCTCGGCGGAATTTGAACTCAGAACGTAACGGCAGACGAATTACGGCTACGCATTTCGCCCGGCGTCCTAACGTTTCTGCCAGCTCGCCTCCTTATATCATCATCATCAACATCGTTTAATGTCTGCTTTCCATGGTGGCATGGGTTGAATGGTTTGACTGAGGACTGGTAAGCCAGGAGGTTGCACCAGGCTCCAATCTGATCTGTGTTTCTGTTTCGTTCTATGCAAATTTTAAGTCCATATTCCACAAAATTTCAGAAATCACACTTGATGGAGCTCAATCATGTCTGCAGTTTAGTGTTGCACAGAACATCAAATCCTAGAATGAAGAAAGAAGGAAAGGGAAGGAGGGAGGGAGGAGTGAGGAAGAAAAGAGAGGGGAAAGGAAAGAAAGAAAGAAAGAGGGAAACAACAAAACAAAGAAAGAAAGGGGAGAAATAAAGCAAGGTAGAGAGAAAAGAAAGAAGGAAAGAAAGAAAAAATAAAGAAAGAAGGAAGGCAAGAAAAACAAAAAGAAAGAAAAAAGAAAGAAAGAATGAAAGAAAAGGAGAAACAAAGAAAGAAGGAAAGGCAAAAAGGAAGAAAAAAAGAAAGAAAGAAAGAATGAAAGAAAGAAAAGGAGAAACAAAGAAAAAAAGAACGAAAGAAGGAAGGCAAGAAAAACAAAAAGAAAGAAAGAAAGGAGAAGGAAAGACAAAAAGGAAAAAAAAGAAAGAACAAAAGAAAGAAAAGGAGAAAGAAAGAAGGAAGAAAAAATAAAGAAAGAAAGAACAAAAGAAAGAAAAGGAGAAACAAAGAAAGAAAGAAGGAAGAAAAGTAAGACCAAAAGGAAGAAAAAATAAAGAAAGAAAGAACAAAAGAAAGAAAAGGAGAAACAAAGAAAGAAAGAAGGAAGAAAAGTAGACAAAAAGGAAGAAAAAATAAAGAAAGAACAAAAAGAGAAAAAGAGAAACAAAGAAAGGTAGGAAGGAAGGAAGGAAAAGGAGGGAGGAAGGAAACAAGAAAGAAAGAAGGAAAGAAGGAAGGAAATGGTGTTTTTTGGTTCATGAGAAGGTGATCTCCAGCATGAATGGAATGTATTTGCTGCTGAAAGGAAAGAAAAGAGAGAAGATAGTGAAAAGGGTGTGTTGGGACACACCCTGAAGTCACAGGGAGGGGTACAATGTAAGTGAAATGGTAGAGGAGGTTGCATAAGGTGGGCGAGTGAGCAGATGGGTAAGTTGTGCAAGAGTGCAAAAAAGGTAAGTGGAGATGATGAGGCTGAGGGAATTATATGAGTGAACACGGATGGAGACAGGTAGAAAGACGAGATGTGGTGGGAGGATTGATAGATAGATAGATAGATAGATAGATAGATAGATAGAGAGAGATAGATAGATAGAGCTAGATAGATAGACAGATAGATAGGTAGATAGATAGAGAGATAGATAGATAGAGAGAGAGAGAGATAAATAGATAGAGAGATAGATAGATAAAGAGATAGATAAAGAGATAGATAGAGAGAGAGATAAATAGATAGAGAGAGATAAATAGATAGATAGATAGATAGATAGAGAGAGAGAGAGATAGATAGATAGGTAGATAGATAGATAGATAGATAGATAGATAGATAGATAGAGAGATAGACAGACAGACAGATAGATAGGTAGATAGATAGATAGATAGATATAGATAGATAGATAGATAGAGAGATAGACAGACAGACAGATAGATAGGTAGATAGATAGATAGATAGATAGATATAGATAGATAGATAGATAGAGAGATAGACAGACAGACAGATAGATAGGTAGATAGATAGATAGATATAGATAGATAGATAGATAGAGAGATAGACAGACAGACAGATAGATAGGTAGATAGATAGATAGATAGATATAGATAGATAGATAGATAGAGAGATAGACAGACAGACAGATAGATAGGTAGATAGATAGAGATAGATATAGAAGATTGATAGATAGAGAGATAGACAGACAAACAGATAGATAGGTAGATAGATAGATAGATAGATATAGATAGATAGATAGATAGAGAGATAGACAGACAAACAGATAGATAGGTAGATAGATAGATAGATAGATATAGATAGATAGATAGATAGAGAGATAGACAGACAGACAGATAGATAGGTAGATAGATAGATAGATAGATATAGATAGATTGATAGATAGAGAGACAGACAGACAGATAGATAGTTACTTGGTGACCCTGCCTGTGCTGGTGCCATGTAAAAAGCATCCAGTTCACACTGTGAAGTAGTTGGCATTTGGGAGGGCATTCGGTTGTAAAAACTATGCCAAAACAGAAGCGGTAGCCTGGTGTAGTCTTCTACGTGGCCATCTCCTGTCAAACCTTCCAACCATGCCAGCATAGAAGGCAGACATTAAACGATGATGATGGGGAGGATGAGGATGGCCATCACTAACTTCACTTTTGTCCTTCTGGGGTTGATAAAATAAAGTACTAGTATAATTCTGGGGGTAGATTTATTATTCCTCTAAAATATCCTAGATAATAATAATAATAATGAAATTATTGTATCCAGTGCTCAGGTGCACCAGAACTTGTCAAAAGTGCATATAAAGTATATGCAGTAATGTACAAATGTCTGGAAAGCGAACAGTGTATGAGTCGATACATGCTTGCGTGTGTATGGAGGGGAGAAAATCAGGTGTAGTGTTGGCCAATCTCAGGAAGCATGGAAGTTCTGAAGGATGCAGTGCTCTGGCAACTAACAACTGATACCGGCAGTTTGTTCCATGCTTCAGCAACTCTTAGGGTGAAAAAATGTTTCCGAAAGTCATGGGAGCTGTGCTGTTTTCTGACTTTGTAAACATGTCCACGGGTGTTAGACAGGTAGAGTTTTTAAATAATAATAATAATAATGAAATTATTGTATCCAGTGCTCAGGTGCACCACAACTTGTCAAAAGTGCATATAAAGCATACGCAGTAATGTAGAAATGTCTGGGAAGTGAACAGTGTATGAGTCAGATACATGCTTGCGTGTGTATGGAGGGGAGAAAATCAGGTGTAGTGTTGGCGAATCTCAGGAAGCATGGAAGTTTTGAAGGATGCAGTGCTCTGACAACTAACAACTGATACCGGCAGTTTGTTAGTTCATACTTCAGCAACTCTTAGTGTGAAAAAATGTTTCCGAAAGTCATGGGAGCTGTGCTGTTTTCTGACTGTGTAAACATGTCTACAGGTGTTAGACGGGTGGAGTTTGAAAAAGTGCTCAGAGTTATTGTTAGTAAGATGGTTAATAATTTTATGGGTGTCTGCCAAGTCAGCTGCCAGACGTCGGAGTTTCAATGTGTCCATGCCCAGGGAAGTAAGGCATTCAGAATATGGCAAATGCCTGATGGAGGGTATTCTCTTGGTTGCACATCGCTGAACGATTTTCAGATGATTAATATCCTGGGCAAGATAGGGGTTCCAGACCAGTGATGCAAATTCCAGGTGAGGTTGTACCATAGCTATATAAAGCCGCAGATAAATAGCCAGAGAGCGGCTCACAAAGTACTTGGTAAGTGATGCCAAGACACCCTCAGCCTTCTTGAAAAGGTGCTCAGAGTTATTGTTTGTAAGATGGTTCATAATTTTATAGGTGTCTGCCAAGTCAGCTGCCAGACGTTGGAGTTTCAATGTGTCCATGCCCAGGGAAGTAAGGCGTTCAGAATATGGCAAATGCTTGATGGAGGGTATTCTTTTGGTTGCACGTCGCTGAACGGTTTTCAGACGATTAATATCCTGGGCAAGATAGGGGTTCCAGACCGATGATGCAAATTCCAGGTGAGGCCGCACCAATGGAATTATAATATCTAAGCCCTTTCAAGCAAGTGAAACAGAGAATTCTGTATGGCTGTTGGCAACTAGAAATAGCAGTCAATTTCCCTCAGATCACATATTATTGTTTCAAAAAAGGGGATAGATCATATATATAATCAAACAGGATACCTGTGACTGGAACACTTTTGATGACTGATCTTATTCAATTGTAATTTACGGTGAACAGAAGTTTCACAGGTGAGAGAAAAAATGAGGAAGAGATAGAGATAGATAGATAGATAGATAGAAAGAGAGAGAAATAGGTGTGGTAGTTGAAACAAAGTGTAAATTATTACCTGTCTACTTGCATGCCCCGGTATCTGCTTGTCTGTCTGTGTGTCTATCTGACAGTCTGTCTCTATAACTATTTATCTACCTTTCTGACTCAATATTATGTAATTATACATATATGTATGCACGTACATACACACACACACACTCACATACACACACACACACTCACATACACACATATAATACATATAGGTATACATACACATACATACATACATATACGTATACACCACCACACTCACATGCATGTACACATGCATACACACAC
>NC_043023.1:7542444-7587444 GCF_006345805.1 Octopus sinensis
AAATGAATGTATATATATATATATACACATGAAGCACCGCCTAAAAGGGTTTTAGTCGAAGAAATCGACCCCAGGACTTATTCTATCGGTCATTTTGTCGAACCGCTAGTTTACGGGGATGTAAACCCACCACCATCGGTTGTCAAGCGACGGTGAGGGTGGGGAATATATATATATATATATAATAAATGGATATATATATATACATATATATTATATATATATGTATATATATATATATACACATGAAGCACCGCCTAAAAGGGTTTTAGTCGAAGAAATCGACCCCAGGACTTATTCTATCGGTCATTTTGTCGAACCGCTAGTTTACGGGGATGTAAACACACCACCATCGGTTGTCAAGCGACGGTGAGGGTGGGGAATATATATATATATATATATATATATATGACAAGCTTCTTTTAGTTTCCGTCAACCAAATCCACTTACAAGGCTTTGGTTGGGCCGATACGGCAGAAGACACTTGCCCAAGGTACCACGCAGTAGGACTGAACCCGGAACCGCGTGGTTGAGAATAAGTAAAGAACATGGTTTTATTTAATAGATACAGGTGCAAATGAATACATGTCTAAAGCAGAGTATGTTTAATCCTTATTAATCCACATTAAAAAGTAAAGAACAAAACTATTTTAAATACGCCGTAAGCAAATTGACCAACTTCGACACTTAGTACCGGATATTGCACAGTATTCTCGGATTTCTGGAAATGCCGGATTTCTGGAAGCCGATAGGGTCTCTCTCTCTCAGTTTTTCTCTATCTATCTATCTATCTACCAACCTCTGTCTAACCCTCCGTCTCGTTCTTTCATTCTGTCACTACCTCCAATACATCCTCTCTCACTATCACTACATATCGTTCTCACTTTCTCTTCCTGCCACTAATACTTCCTCTCTCACTAACACAACGTATCGTTCTGACACCCTCTTACTTGCTCTTTTACTCTATCTAACACACTCTCTCTCCCTGACATTCACAACGCTTCTTCCTTCTATCTACCTCCCTATAACTCACACTCTTCCTCTCTCTTTCTCCCTATCGCTCTCCTACTCTGTCTATATATTCTACCCCGTCACTATCTCTTACTCTTTTACTATCTTCTACTCTCTTATTCTTTCACTCATTAGTCTTATTCTCTCACTCACTACAGCTCTTTTACTCTCACTATCACATACGCCATCGCTTTCGCTTTTCTACTCCATCACCATCTTATACTTTTATTCACCCACTCACTCACTGCATCTCTTTCTCTCTTACTCCTTCATTCTTTTACTCTCTTACACTATCTCCTACTTACTCTCTTATACTTTTACTCTCTCACTATATCTTCCTCTTTGTCTCTCTTTCTCTCTCTCTCCTACTCCTTCACGCTTTTACGCTTTCAAACTATCTCCTATTCACTCACTATTACCTATCTGTCTGTCTCTTTCTCTCTCTCTCCCTCCTACTTCGTCACTCCTTTACTCTTTCAATCACTTCTACTCTCTCTCATACTATTCCCCCTATCTATCTATCTGTCTCACACTCTCACTCCTACTCCGTCACTCCTGCACTTTCACAATCTCTTTTACTCTCATACCATTTCTCACTCGCTCACTCCCTCACTCACTATCTCCTGGTCTGTCTACCTCTATCTCTCCCCCTCACTCACTATCTCCTAGTCTGTCTACCTCTATCTCTCCCCCTCACTCACTATCTCCTAGTCTGTCTACCTCTATCTCTCCCCCTCACTCACTATCTCCCAGTCTGTCTACCTCTATCTCTCCCCCTCACTCACTATCTCCTAGTCTGTCTACCTCCATCTCTCCCCTCTCTCACTTCCTCTCGTTCCAAAACACTCCACATTTCGTTACAGCAACACTTTTCCAAACCAGACGTCTTCTAACCATGGCTGTGATGCATCGTCTTCGGGAAATCAGCGGAGAGATACTGAAGAAACTTCCCAGCAGTCGTGAAGATGCTATTGCCGTCTACGTACCGACTTTTGGTGCCATCAGCTACAGTGTCTTTGCCCTCAACATTATGGAACACGCTAGATTTAAAAGGTGCCTTTCATATTTAATTCACCCTCATCTGATCTTCCGTCTTCCCTCCTCTCTGTACAGCCCCCCTTTTGTCTCCCCTGTTTTTTCTCTCCCTCTCTCTATATATATCTATCTATCTTTCTATCTCACCCCTCTCTGTATTCTTCCTTCGTCTCCTCCGTTTTTCTGTCTTCTAATTCTTCTTGTACGTGCCTGTGATGTACTTAGGATTGTTTTAAGGTCACATTTCTGTGGCACACACACACACATATACACATACACAAATATAGAGACAGACATACCTGCATGCATACACATATACAACAATGCATACACAAATACATACACATACGCAGACACGTACAATATATACATACATATATGTGGACGCATATACACACACACACTCACTTTGTACTTTCACTTGTTTAAGGTCACATGTTCGAAGAACTCACACACAGGGCTATATACATACATACATTACCTATATAAATAAATATATATATATATATATACCCAGAGGAGTTGATGACAGTAGAATTGAATGAATATATACATACATATATATGTGCTAAAGGGACTCCCTAAATCACACGTGCCGTCCCTTTCTATATATACCCCCTTTATTCAATAACTCTTTATATCGTTGAATATCGTATAGAGGTACCCGGAGGTACCCTTAATATATATATATGGCAATCTTTCGTCTCTAGTAGACCAGATCGCCATATATATATATATATACATATATATATATAATATATATATATATATATATCTTTCTCTTTTACTTGTTTCACTTATTTGACTGTGGCCATGCTGGAGCACCGCCTTTGAGTGTGTGTATGTATATATATATATATAGAGAGAGAGAGAGATAGATAGATATGTGTGTATGTATATGTATGTGTGTGTGTGTATGTATATATATATATATATTATATATATATAATGATTGTAGCTCTTGGATTGTGTCCGTGTTGGGTCAAGCACTTCCAAGGGTATTTTCTATTTACATTAGCGACTCTACGTGACTTTCTTGCTTATGGGATGTTGAGCATGCTAGAAATAGCAGCTACGGATAGATGATATCTCTCAAATGAAGCTCTACTGTCTGGGACCGGGACATTTTGGATTGGGTTGTATAATGTGTAGCCTTGTGTTCGATGTGTTTTGGTAATAGACTGGGTGGTCACGGCTAGATTGATTTTGTAACTTTGATCATGGGTCTCTGCTAGATCAGGTCTGACCGGGAACTAAACGGCAAACGGTGCCCCTCAGCATACACGTATGTACGTGCGTGTGTATATATATATATATATATATATATATATATATATATATATATATATAATGTTTGTATATTTACAGTGCACATTATGTATACGTATATATAGAGTAAGACAGACAGGTGTTCCTATATATAGATATAAGGTGTATGTATGCATACATAGCGAGACACCTATACATAGATATGGTATATGTATATATAAGGGCACAGATGTGTGTATAGGTGTCCCTTTCGAACAGCGTCGGAAATTATTTAGTGCGCCAAAAGCTAAAATATTTTCGGATATGCGAATGTCTTCAAAACATCTGAGATTGTAATTCTTCCAAATATATACGTTAACTTTTTAAGACATAAATCTGAAAATGAAGTAGGGAAGGAGATACAAAATTCCCCTTTTGCCATTAAATTTTTTGTTTCTTTTGCGAAATCATTAATCTACGACGTTTAAAACAGACATTTAACCTGTAGACATTACGCGGTTTTGGCGCACTAGCTAATTACCGACCATTTTCTGTAGGAACGTGTATGCATGCATGCATGTATGTATGTATATATATATATACACACACATATATGTGTGTATTTATGTATATAGCTAGATCGAATGTGTCTATATGTGTGTGTGTGTGTGTATCTCTTTTACTCTTTTAATTGTTCCAGTCATTTGACTGTAGCCATGCTGGAGCACCGCCTTTTTAGTCGAGGAAATCGACCCCAGGACTTATTCTTTGTAAGCCTAGTACTTATTCTATCGGTCTCGTTTGCCGAACCGCTAACTTACGGGGACGTAAACACACCAGCATCGGTTGTCAACCGATGTTGGTGGAGTGGGGGACAAACACAGACACACACATATGTATATACATATTTACGACGGGCTTCTTTCAGTTTCCGTCTACCAAATCCACTCACAAGGCTTTGGTTGGCCCGAGGCTATAGTAGAAGACACTTGCCCAAGGTGCCACGCAATATATTTATTTATTTATTGATAAAAATGGCAAGACAACAAAAGAATTATAGAGACCTCGATATTATGTAAATAGAGGAATTTATCTGTAAATATAATATGTGACAATTATTCGGTAGCCATGAGAAAACTCCGAGTTTCGGATGTCTGGGCGGAAATCCACGCCGGCATCTCTTCAGTTATCCGGCCATGGAGCATTTTTTTCGATGGCCCGATAACTGAAGAGATGCCAGCGTGGGTTTCCGCCTCGACATCCGAAACTCGGAGTCTTATCATGGCTACCGAATAATTGTCACATATTATATATATATATATATATATATAAAACTGGGGTCAATTTGTTCAACTAAGCCAGCGGTTTTCAACAATTTTTTTTTTACCTGTGGACCCGTTTGATTCCTATTTTACACTAGTGGACCCCTATAGCCATTTTGATCTTTACAATGAACCTGTTGCATTTTTATTATTAAATATCAAGAATTGTATTTTAAAAATTGTTAAAATATTGTGTTCATTGTAGAAGTATAGCCAATTTATTGCACGACAAAATTTTATATGAACTCTGGTTGAAAACCACTAGACTAAACACTTCAAGGCATTGTGCCAGTAAGGCCGCAGTTCAGTTACTGAAATAAGTAAAATATAAAAGTGTATATATATATTGTTTTTAGAAAACATAAATCCGAAAGAAGAAGCACACTCATATGATGTAGAGCAGTATGTATTAAATCCTTTATGGACGGGAAACCTAAGGTAATCCATAAACTGGCCTTCCCCATTTTAAATATATAATATATATATATATATATATATATATATATATATATATATATATATATATATATATATACTTTATTTAAAGCAGCAGAAAATTCAACAAAACCTGTTACTCTGAGTTTCCCGTTGCCGTTCGTCGGACAGTTTTTGCTAGAAAACTGTCCGACGAACGGCAACGGGAAACTCAGAGTAACAGGTTTTGTTGAATTTTCTGCTGCTTTAAATAAAGCATATTACTCTACCACTGGTATTTGAGTACTCTTTTTTCCACCTTGTTTCACATTTATGTGTTTACTCCGGTATATATATATATATATATAACCATCCTAAGGATACAGGTTTTGTTAAGGGCCTGCGAATCTTGAACTAGCGCAGAATCCAAATCAAACCATTTTGAATACTACATGTAACTCACAATTAATGTATTGAGTACCCTTTCTTTCGTTTATCCACTCACTCATATATATATATATATATTCACACAGCCTTATATACACACGCTGACATAGAACCAAGGTGAAACTCTTTATTCGCAATATTACCGAATCTGGAACTTAACTATGATCTGTCTATAGCACTTATTCAGCATTACCTGACACCTTTGGGTCTCAATGACACCATTATCTCATATAACCTCAACTATATCATATATATCTTGTACTGGATCTCGGTCACTCGACTACGGCCATACGAGAGCCACTGTCGTAATGGTTTTAATCTTTGGGGTGTACTTTTGATGTATGTGTGTTTGCAGGGCCGGTTTTAAGCCAGTAAGACAGATTTGTTCAAATAAGGCCCCGTGCCTAGAGATGGCCCTGCAAGCACGCTCGAGTGGAAGACATTATGATGAATTTTCAGTTTATCATTTGGGCTAATGGTGGGGGCCTGACGCCCTCAGCGCTTTTTTGGCTGGGACTGGCGGACTACACGAAGCATAAAACATCAACCTCCACTTTTTGTGGATTAGATGGCACCCCTGACTATTCTCTGATTGGGCTAGACACTTCCTAGCGCTAACCCTGGTGACTGATTGTGATTTCGTCTGATGAGGGATAGTCTCATTCATGAAAATGGATCCACTATTAACCGTCTAAATTACGAAAAATAATAATTAAAACAAACGTTTGGTATTACTTGCATGGAGATGCAGAAGAGTCTGGCGCTAGATGCTGATATATATATATATAGATATATATATATATATATATATATATATATATATATAGGGACATTTTATTACACGCTGGCCACATGATATAATCTTTGAAATAGTTTATCATTAATTCTATATATATATATATATATCAAAAGATAGTTATGGCGTGTCTGGGGTTATCTAGGGTTTCGCGTCCTACTGACGAATATATATTATTTATATATATATATATATATAATATATATATATATATATAGATATATATATATTACTTGCTTCAGTCATTAGACTGAGGCCATGTTGGAGCATCGCCTTGACGTGTTTAGTCGAATGAATCGATTCTAGTTCTTTTTAAAACCTGGTAGTCATTCTGTTGGTCTCTTTTGGTGAACCACTAAGTTACGGGGACGTTAACAAACCAAATTGGTTATCAGACGATTGTGGGGGACGGACTTCTTTCATTTTCCGTCTACCAAATCCACTCACAAGGCTCTGGTCGGCTCGAGGTGTCACACAGTGGGACTGAACCCGGAACCATGTAGTTGGGAAGTATAAACACACACACACACAAACGTCAGCATATTTCCTGTCTACGAAATCTCACTCGGTATGGTTCTATTACTCAACCTGAAGTGACACGATAAAAGACTCTGGCCAAAATCGACTCCAAGTGTGTGGTTCGATCCTGAATACATTCAGAAAGTTGGTCCTCCAGCCAGGCCTTTCGCGACACCCTTAAAGCCTAGAATTTTTCGGCAGCCTCTCGTGTGCGTGTGTGTGTGTTTGTAATTGGGTTTTTCCAATGTGAAACTAATCTGCTAAAGCATAACTTCCGGTTAAAGTGAAAGTGTTTCGTTAAAAACGTTTTCATTATTGTCTTCTGTATGTAAGATAGTGTGGAGGCGCAGTGGCCTGGTGGTTAGGGCAGCGGATTCGCGGTCGTAGGATCGCAATTTCGATTGTGAGTGTTTATTGAGTGAAAACACCTAAAGCTCCATGAGGCTCCAGCAGCCTTGTCACACTCTGGGATCTTTTCGGTTTGAACGGCAGTTTTTAACATAATTACTAGGTAACTAAACACTTTTAAACTTCGTATACTGGTAGAATGTGTTTATAAAACATCTTTTTCTCTTGGCTTACTTGAGAAAATTCTATAGTTGTAAGATATTTGTTATTTTTTTTCTTCAATTTCTGCAATTTCAACCAATCAATGACCGTCTATTGAGGTGTAAGCATTCTGTGCCGTATGAAAATGTCCCTCGTTTAAGAAACAGATTGGATTTATTTACATTTCTGGGAAAAAAAAAGATATCCTTCCCCCACCCCTAACCCTAACCCCAAAACAGATTGAAATGCAATAGATCGATACTAGGGTCATAATTATGGGTGACAATTTCATATGACACTGCTAGAAAAAACTGCCGGTCAAACCGAAAAGATCCACACTCTGTGTCACGTTGAATCTCCCCAAGAACTACATTAAGGGTGCACGTGTCTGTGGAGTGCTCAGCCACTTGCACGTTAATAAATGAGTTGCGACGTCACTGGTGTCAAGCTGTATTGGCCTTTGTCTTCCCCTTGGATAACACTGGTGGCGTGGAGAGAGGAGGCCGGTATGCATGGTCGATTGCTGGTCTTCCATAAACAACCTTGCCCAGACTTGTACCTCCGAGGGTAACTTTTGAGGTGCAATCCCATGGTCATTCATGACCAAAGGGGGTCGCAACACACAATGTAGGATAGAGAATCCACCGACATGGCAGAACGGTCAACACGCTGGACAGAAATATTTAACAGTATTTCTTCCGTTTTCATATTATAAATCCGAATTCCGCTGTGGTCAACTTTACTTTCCGACTTAGTACTCTCAAAGAAAAATGGACCCGCACTAGTCATTAAGAAAAGGGAAAATAAAACAAATTTTGAAATTGGAGTGGCTGTGTGGTAAGTAGCTTGCTTACCAACCACATGGTTTCGGGTTCAGTCCCACTGTGTGGCACCTTGGGCAAGTGTCTTCTACTATAGCCTCGGGCCGACCAAAGCCTTGTGAGTAGATTTGATAGACGGAAACTGAAAGAAGCCCATCGTGTATATATATATATATATATATATAAATAGATATATATGTGTTTGTCCCCCCAACATCGCTTGACACGATGATGGTGTGTTAACGTCCCCGTAACTTAGCAGTTCAGCAAAAAAGACTGATAGAATAAGTACTAGGCTTACAAAGAATAAGTACTGGGGTCGATATGCTCAACTGAAGACGGTGCTCCAGCATGGCCACAGTCTAATGACTGAAACAAGAGTAAAAGCAAACCATTCCGGAAGATGTTTTAAAATGTTCTGTAGGCATTAATCCCCGGTCTTCCTATATTCTTCCCTCCAAAGAAATTCATCTAACTGGGATTCAATCATATCTGTTTGTACTTCCATCATACTCTTGACTTTACCTGTGTATAATTCAATACTTTCTTCTGCTTTAGAGATGACTATGTAGCATCAAAACTCTGAATCATCATCATCATCATCATTTAACGTCTGCTTTCCATGCTTGAATGGGTTGGACTGCACCAGGTTCCAATCTCATCTGGCAGCATTTCTACAGCTGGATGCCTTTCCTAACGCCAACCACTCCGAGAGTGTAGTGGGTGCTTTTATGTACCACCGGTACAAGGGCCAGTCAGGCGGTACTGGAGATGGCCATGCTCAAATGGTGTTTTTTACGTGCCACCTGCACAGTAGCCAGTCCAGCGGAACTGGTAATGACCACGCTCGTTTGTTGTTTTTCACATGTTTCATTTTCATGTGCCAGTAAGGTGATGCTGGTAATGATCACACTCAAATGGTGCTTTTTGTGTGCCATTGGCATGGGAGCCAGTCAGCAACCCTGGCAACGATCACGCTCGGGTGGTGCTTTAACGTTCCGTCATCGGCCACGTGTGCGAATTTGGTATGGCAAAATATCATAAAACATTTTAAATAACAATAAATCGAATTATACCGAAATGAATAACATTTTATTTCAATTTCAGAATTGTTTTATTTTCACTGAATGACTAGCGCGGGTTCACTCTTCTTCATGACTACCTTTCACCCTTTTGGGGTCAATAAAATTTTTGCCATTCTTCTATTATCCTACAATACACCTGGTACCATATTATGATACAATGTGAGCACTGAAACAAATATGTAGGATGGTGGATAGATTGTATGGTTGGTTTGCTGTGGCCCTTAAAATGAAAGTGTTCCATTAAAAGAATTTAACCCTTTTCTTGCTGTAGTGTGATGGAGGAAACGCTAACTTGACTGTTCGGTCCAGTGATTCTCCCTCATATCCCACCAGTTTAGCAAATCTTCTGAGTTCGTTTGCAAATACGTCAACCTGTTCACTGGTCCACTCTGCTTTCCCCAGGCGAGCGTACGCTTCAAACATTCCATCTGCAAAGGCCTCCATCAAATGGATTTCTATTTTTTTCCACGCTAAGTTGGTCCCTCTCTTCCATTTCTCGGTATAGTGTCAACACCGATCCATCTAGGTACAGCGGTATAAAACTCGCCGAGTTGTTTATATTGTGGAGTTTCACAACGAACTTCATCTTCAACCAAGTGACTACATCTGTGTCACTGCAAAATAGTTTTACCATATTGTTCAAAATACAGACTATACTCATCTTTCGTTTTTACGGGGTTTTTTGTTTTTGTTATGGGCCGAAATAGCTTGTAGTGTGATGGAGGAAAAAGACGAGACAAAGAAGCAAAAGGGAGAAAGAAATACACAGACCTTACCTGTTGACTGAGGTGGGATGAGCAATCATCATCATCATCGTTTAACGTCCACTTTCCATGTTAGCATGGGTTGGACGATTTTGACTGAGGGCTGGCAAACCAGATGGCTGCACCAGACTCCAATCTTCATCTGGCAGAGTTTCTACAGCTGGATGCCCTTCCTGGATGCAAACCACTCCAAGAGTGTACTGGGTGCTTTTTACATGCCACCGGCACGGGGCCAGTCAGGCGGTACCGGCAACGACCTATCAAGAAAAATATTCCTTGCACGCTCACCATCTCTCATCAAATTGCGCCATATGCTCTCTGCCCATGCATGTCCCTGTGGCTCTTCCGCTGGCCCCTGCAGTCTTCACTTCCGTCTACCTCATTTCCAATCCTCTCCAGCAACACCATATAGCCCATCACAGCCCAAACACCACACTTGCATATTTCTGTTGAATTACGCTGCCTTTGTTTCAGTTCATTTCGAAATAATGAAGAATTTAGCTAAATAACTTTCTGATTATTAAGCTAGTTTTTGGAACATAAATTTAACATGGAAGGTTTTGAGGTCATTCAAGCCTTTTGTTACCATATTTCTATAGAAATACACTGTTGCTGTTTCAATTAATTTTGAAAACATTGAAGAATTTACCAAAATAACTGACATTATTAAGCTGGTGTTTGGAACATAAATCAACATGAAATTTTGAAGGAAGAAAGTTTTAACCCTTTAGCAATTAAACTGGCCATATCAGCCAAAAGTATTCTGCCTGTTCTATGTTCAAACTGGCCAGATCTGGTCTTTCACACCAACCCTACAATATCGTTTTAAAAATTAACAGCTACGTCATCAGAATCTCATCGCTACAAGATAATGCATGATTTGTTCAAAACAATGTGGATAAAAAAGCATTAATTTTGGTAGAATAATGCGAAAACTAAAGGGTTAATTTAGATCACTAAAGGGGCTCTTTGCCGGTTACCTTATGTATATGTAATGGCATGGAGAAGAGAGGATGGTATGCATGGACGACTACTGGTCTTCCATAAACAACCTTGCCTGGACTTGTGCCTCAGAGGGAAACTTACTAGGTACAATCCCATGGTCACCAAGACTAAAAGAGGTATCTACCTGTTACCCTATGTACATATAATGGCATGGATAGGGGAGGCCGGTATGCATGGGGGGCTGCTGGTCTTCCATAAACAACCTTGCCTGGACTTGTGCCTCGGAGGGTAACTTTCTAGGTGCAATCCCATCGTCAACCATGACCAAAGGAAGTCTCTAATCTTTAACCCTTTTGATACCAACCCAGCTCTGGCTCTGTAGTACAAATGTCTTGTTTTCATATGTTCTGAATTAAAATCTTCTTAGTCACAATTTATATTCCTAACACTAGCTTAATGATAACTGAGTTATTTTACTAAATTCTTTGTTATATTTAAAATTAATTTAAAGAAACACAACATCTCAAAATAAAGGTGGTAATGAAAGGGTTAAACATACACTGTACAATATCTAGAAAAACAGAAAAATATTTCAAAGAGGAAAACATTAGAGAATCAATAAAAATTGTAATATCGTCAGAATATATTCTTAGCAGCAAAAATATTGCCTACTGTGTGAGATGTGGTGGTGGAATAAGCATTATGAGGATGATGAGGGACAATATTTTCTGTCTTACATCGTTTACATTTGATGGATATTTGTCCTCATCTTGTTTGTTGTTAACACAACATTTCAGCTGATATACCCTCCAGCCTTCATCAGGTGTCTTGGGGAAATTTCAAACCTGGGTTCTCATTCCTAAGGTATTTTTCGATGTTGTTCTTGTTAAGATTAATATTAATGAGTAAGATTAATATTGTGGAGGCACGTGGCTTAGTGGTTAGGGTGTCAGCATCATGATCGTAAGATTGTGGTTTCAATTCCTGGACCGGGCGACGTGTTGTGTTCTTGAGCAAAACACTTCATTTCACATTGCTCCAGTCCACTTAGCTGGGAAAAATTAGTAACCCTGCCATGGACTGGTGTCCCATCCAGCTGGGGAACACATACGCCATAGAAACCGGGAAACTGGGCCCATGAGCCTGGCTAGGCATTAAAAAGGCGAAAAAAAAAAAAGGATTAATATTAATGAGTAAGGTTAAGATTTGTGAAGGTATATGGCTCAGTGGTTAGAGCATTGAGCTTACGGTCATGAGGTTGTGAGTTCAAATCCCAGACCAGGCTGCGTGTTGTGTTCTTGAGCAAGACACTTTATTTCACGTTGCTCCAGTTCACTCAGCTGTAGAAATGAGTTGCGACGTCACAGGTGCCAAGCTGTATTGGCTTTTGCCTTTCCTTTGGATAACTCTGGTGGTGTGGAGAGGGGAAGCCGGTATGCATGGGCGACTGCTGGTCTTCCATAAACAACCTTGCCTGGACTTGTGCCTGGGAAGGTAACTTTCTAGGTGCAATCCCACGGTCAGTCATCACTGTAAGGGGTCTCAACAACTCAACATGGGTATAAGTATTTGTGTGTGTGGTGTGCTAGGTGTGTGTTGCACACCCATTGAAAATGGTGAATTTATCTGCTATAAAAATACTCTTATGTATTTCTCTGTCACAACTTATGAATGAGAAAGGAAGGGGTGATGGCAAACTTGGTAGTGGGATGATGGAAGTTCTACTCTTTTACTTGTTTCAGTCATTTGACTGTGGCCATGCTGGAGCACCGCCTTTAGTCGAGCAAATTGACCCCAGGACTTATTCTTTGTAAGCCTAGTACTTATTCTATCGGTCTCTTTTGCCGAACTGCTAAGCCACGGGGACGTAAACACACCAGCATTGGTTGTCAAGCGATGTTGGGGCAACAAACACAGATACACAAACATATACACACACATACATATATATATATATATATCTGTCTACCAAATCCACTCGCAAGACATTGGTCTGCTTGAGGCTATAGTAGAAGACACTTGCCCAAGGTGCCACGCAGTGGGACTGAACCCGGAACCATGTGGTTGGTAAGCAAGCTACTTACCACACAGCCACTCCTACACCTTTTGTTATACCCTTGCTTGAAATTTGGTGGCAGGTGTCCTGAAATAACACTGCACACTTTACAGCACATTGTATGGTACCAGGTGTATTGTAGGATAATAGGAGAATGGCAAAAATTAATGGCAAAATGGTGATGACCATGGGATTGCACCTAGAAAGTTGCCTTCCCAAGCACAAGTCTGGGCAGTGTGAAATAAAGTGTCTTGCTCAAGAACACAAAACGCAGCCTGGTCCAGGATTTGAACTCACAACCTCGCAATCGTGAGCTTGACGCTCTAACCACTGAGCCATGCGCCTTCACATTCTTATACACATACACTCATAGATACACACACACACGTTGGGAGTACATGCTTATATATACTGTAGATAGTTGGATTCCAAAGTTAGTGGGCTGATAGTGGAGGTGATGAAGGTTGTATTTGTTTAGATCAGTAGTTCTCAACCAGAATCATCATCATTATCATCGTTTAACATCCGCTTTCCATGCCAGCATGGGTTGGACAATTTTGACTGAGGCCTGGCAAACCAGATGGCTGCGCCAGGCTCCAGTCTTGATCTGGCAGAGTTTCTACAGCTGGATGCCCTTCTTCCACGAAAAGAAAGCTTAAACTGTGCTCTAAATGGAGGTGTAGTCAAATTTTATAGACTCAACCATGTTCTAAAATAAGTTGAAAGGTAAGCTACTATAAATCAGCATGAACTTTCCGGACAACCCAATACTTAAATTAGACGAATGAATGCATTTCAGCTTTGTAGTAAAGTGTGTTTATAACACACTGTTAATGCTCTCCCCAATAGCTGTTGTTTGCCTTTGTTTCTAATTGAAAAAGGAAATGGTTTTGTGATGGGACAAGCATGTGACGAACCGAACATTTTGTCTTGTAAATAAGCAAGACCTAGACTCTTTGCCGTTGAGGAAATTACTGAACAAGTTTATTCTTCAGACGAAAAGTTTACACTTTATGCCAACAATGAGAGTGATTTGGAGTATTAAACTGGTGAAAGTTATGAGGGGAAAGTAGCGATTTGGGAGAACAAATATTGTAGTTGAGAGATAAGCCTATTATTGTTATTCTCCTGAATTCAGGAGAATAACAATAATAGGCCTATTTCATGATTCTGTCCATTAGTTTCCCTGCAATGAACAAATGTTAGTTGAGCGATAGGGCAATTATTTTCTTGAATTATTTTCTTATTCTATGCATTAGTTTGCTTACAATGAACAAATACAGTAGTTGAGAGATAGGCCAATTATTGCTATTCTCCTGAAATATTTAGTCATTCTGTGCATTAGTTTGCCTGCAATGAACAAATACGGTAGTCAAGAGATAGGCCTATTATTATTATTCTCCTGACATTTTTTGTGATTCTGTCCAAGTATGTATACCTGTGTATGTGTGTATATTCATATATACATACATATATTGATTTGAATAACACCTCCGCTTGACTCCATTTCTTAATTTATCCATGTTATACAAAAACATTTCACTTAACTTGAAATTTCTACCTTTATAAGTAGGCTGTAATATCCTTGGTACTTACCTGAATTTTTGCTACCCTGGTAACTATTTTTTCATTTTTTTCCTTGTTATTTGTACACACTGAAAAAATATACATACCGTCTCTCTCGGAGAGGCACAAGCACCTACACACACATATACACATATGGCAGTAAGTTCCGCCTACTAAATTCAATAACAAAGCTTCGGTCGGCTTGGGGCTATAACAGGAGACACTTGCCCAAAGTGCCACGTGCTGGGACTGAACCTGAAACCATGTAGCTGGGAAGCAAGCTTCCTAACCACACAGCCATACCCGTGCCTCTGTGTGTGTGTGTGTGTGTGTGTATACACACACTTTTATACTCAGAGTGTTGCTGTACTCTTTTACTTGTTTCAGTCATTTGACTGTGGCCATGCTGGAGCACCGCTTTTAGTCGAACGAATCGACCCCAGGACTTATTCTTTGTAAGCCTAGTACTTTTGCCGAACCGCTAAGTTACGGGGACGTAAACACACCAGCATCGGTTGTCAAGCGATGTTGGGGGGACAAACACAGACACACAAATATATACACACATATACATATACACACATACATACATATATATATACGACAGGCTTCTTTCAGTTTCCGTCTACCAAATCCACTCACAAGGCTTTGGTCGGCCTGAGGCTATAGTAGAAGACACTTACCCAAGGTGCCATGCAGTGGGACTGAACCCGGAACCATGTGGTTGGTAAGCAAGCTACTTACCACACAGCCACTCCTATGCCTGTACGTTTGAATTTTTTTCTTTTAATTACTTATTTATTTCATTATTGTCTCTTTCCAGACTTTTTGCCCCAAACGAGCTTTTGGTAGCCAACACCCTGTGGCTAAACGCTCACCTTGGCATCGGATTCTTCATCTACAGCCGGCGACACCTGTCAGACAGTCCTGTCTACAAGCGAATCATCTACAGTGCCTTCGGAACGATAGCGTTCAATTTTGGATCGGTGTTGCTGTGGGCGTCGCTCAAGTCCCTTCTACCAAACAGCACTGGGCTCCGTGTCCTTTTCGGTCTTTTGTCAAGCTGGGGCCTTCTGTACGTCGGTAAGGACTACCTCGACCACGTAGACACGCACGTGCCCTCAATTCCGGTTGATTCTGTCACCACGCTTGAGGAGTAGTGATTTCGGAAAGCTAGAGAGGAGTTGTAGTGAGAGAGAGAGAGAGGAGAGAGAATGAGTGTATGTGTGAGAGAGCGAAAGAGAGAGAGAGACAGATGGAGGAGAGGAGGAGTATTAGAGAGTGTGTGCAAGAGGCAGAGAAAAGGAAGAGTGTGTGAAAAAGAGATAGAGAGAGAGAGAGAGAGATGATATATGAGAGAGTGTGTGAGAGTGTGACAGACAAGATTGAGTTTGTTGACACTAGATGGCAGCAGTAACATTTAAAAAACACAAGAAGAAAAAAGCCATAACAATGATGATGTTGATGACTATGATGGTTTATCAGCAACAGAAAATTAATAATAATAATAATAATAATAATGATGATGATTATAATAAAATTTATATTTAAAAAATAGCAAGGCTAAATGACTCTGATATTGTGTGCAGACGTGATATTGAAAAATCTGAGAAATTTCATCACTGTATCTGTTGAACTGAAGACATTTTCACAGTTAAGGAATTTGTATATGCAGCACACCCTCCCTAAAGTAGAAACCTTTAAATATCAATGTATGGTGTAATACAGATGACAAAACCTCCAGAAACCAAGGACCCTTTAACAAGTTCAGCCCTATGAGAATGAAGGACAACTTAGAAAAACAAGACCACAAGTTATAAAAAAACTTAGACAACAAGCATATCAAATATATACTTCCATCATCAGCTGCCTATCGGATATCATTTGTTGTTTTGACACTTAGGCAGTACCATTCAATCTGGCTAATAATAATAAAATTTATATTTAAAAAATAGCAAGGCTAAATGACCGATGACATTTTCACAGTTAAGGAATTTGTATATGCAGCAAACCCTCCCTAAAGTAAAAACCTTCAGAAACCATGAAACCAAGGACCCTTTAACAAGTTCAGCATTTTGAGAATGAAGGACCACTTAGAAAAAGAAGACCACATGATGTAAAAAGATTCACAGACAACAAGCATGTCAAACATGTACTCATCATCAGCTGCCTATCAGATATAGTTGTTTTGACACTCACGCAGTACCATTCAACCTGGCTATGTCAGCAGCATTAAAAACATATACGGTGCTTGGAAATTGATAGACAAGAAGCAGGAGCAAAACATTTGTGTGATATGTCTGTTACATCTACATTTGCTTCTTATTACAAATGCAATCATCAAATTTCAAATGTAGGTTGTTACTTACCTATAGCTATGAAGGATAGAAATTCAGAGTACTACCTATAAGAAATGAAGAAGCTTTTAGTAAGTTCAGCCCCTTGAAAATGAAGGACAACTTAAAAATAAACAAGATCGCAAGATGTAAATAATTCACAAACAACAAGCATATCTAATGTACTCCCCTCATCAGATGCCTAACGGATTTCATTATGGTTTCAACACTTGAGTAGTACCATTTAATTTGGCTGTGTCAACAGTATTAAAAGCACAACTGGTGCTTGAAAATTGATAGACAAGAAGCACAGGCATCTACACTTGCTTTTTATTACAAATACGAACATCAGACTTCAAATGTAGGTTGTTACTTACCTATAACTATGAAGCATAGAAATTTAAAATACTGCATATAAAAAATCAAGAAGTCTTTAGCAAATTCAGCCCCTTGAAAATGAAGGACAACTTAGAACACCTGGACAAGATATAAAAAGATTCACAAACAACAGGCATATCAAATGTACTCCCCTCGTCAGATGCCTAACGGATATCATTGTGGTTTCAACACTTGAACAGTACCACTCAATCTGGCTGTGTTAAATTCATCAAAAACATACGGTGCATGGGAATTAATAGATAAATGTCATTTATATCTACATTTGCTTATTATTACAAATGCAAACATCAAATTTCAAGCATAAATTGTTCCATACCCATTGCCATGAAGCATAGAAAGTTAAATATAACCTTTACAAAACTAAGAACCCTTTAATAAGTTCAGCCTTTTGAGAGTGAAAGACAACTTAGAACAACAGAACCACAAAATATAAAAGATATACAGACAACAAACATATCAAAATATGTACACCCATTGTCAGCCACCTAATGGATATCATTACGGTTTCAACACTTAAGCAGTACCATTATATCTACACTTCTTATTACAAATACAAGCATCAAATTTCAAACTTAAATTGTTACCTATAGCTAAAAAGCTGTGAGCTCTAAAATGTGGGTGGAAGCACTCCGTCGGTTACGATGATGAGGGTTCCGGTTGATCCGAATCAACAGAACAGCCTGCTCGTGAAATTAACGTGTAAGTGGCTGAGCACTCCACAGACATGTGCACCCTTAATGTAGTTCTCGGGATATTCAGCGTGACACAGAGAGTGACAAGGCCGGCCCCTTGAAATACAGGTACAACAGAAACAGGAAGTAAGAATGAGAGAAAGTTGTGGTGAAAGAGTACAGCAGGGATCACCACCATCCCCTGCTGGAGCTTTTAGGTGTTTTCGCTCAATAAACACTCACAACGCCCGGTCTGAGAATCGAAACCGCGAGTCCGCTGCCCTAACCACTGGGCCATTGCGCCTCTAAAATACCACTCATGAAACATAGAAAAAGCTCCAAAAAGGATATTTACTACCATTATATATATATCTCTTCTGTCATTTCATTTATTATTGGAACTATACAATTATTTATGTAAAAGTATTGATAGTTTTCTCTAAGATTCTTTATAGCAGTGGTAGGGGTCTGAAAATATTGGTAAATGCAGCAAATTGGAAGGGTCATTAAAGTAGTGAATATAACACTTTCCTGTGTTCCAAGTTTGAATCCCGCTGACGTGAAATTAACCTTTCATCCATTTGGTGGGGTGGGGGTCGATGAAAGAAATAATAATCGAGGGTGTTGGTAGATAGTTGGGACTAATGCCTTGTGGTATTTATTCTGACTCTTTGCAATAGCACTGGTGTCGAACTGCATCAGTTTAAGTTCTTTTGGGAATGGTCAATAAAAAAAAAATGTTAATCCCGGGTGTTAGATTAGCAGAACTGGTAGATGGTCGGGACTGATACCTTGTGGTATTTATCCTAGCTCTTTGTGATCCGACAGCGATGTTTGTGATAACACTGGCGCCATACTGCATTGGACTAAATTCTTTTAGAGGTGGTCAATAAAAATAAAATACTAATCGAGGGTGTTGGATTGGCAGAACTGAGGGGTGGGCATGACTGATGCTTTGCAGTATTTATCCCAGCTTTTTTGTGGTCTGATAACGATGCCTGTGACTGCATTGGTGACAAAATGCATCACCAGTGCTTTTTATATGGAGCCAGCACCAATGCTTTCTAAGTGGTACCAGCACCAGTGTTTTTTAGGTGGAACCAGCACTGGTATCATTCCTGTTGTGGCAGATGGATCTTCTTGAATTCAGCGAAGTGCCAAATAGCTCGGTCCATTTTTTCTTCAACTTGGTACTCCATTGTAAATGTCTGAAAACAGGTAAAATTTATTCAAATTTCAAAATCAACAAAAAACAGTTGTACAGGAAAAATAGTGCTACAAAAAAACCCCAAAAAATACAACGATAAAAATATTTTTTGTGTTAATTCTAATAATACTGGATAGATTTAAAATTAATGAGGGGGGAAAAACAAAATTATCTGACAATGCAACATATTTATATATATATATACACACACGCACACGCACATATATATATATATATGTATATGGTGTCTATTCACTTCCAACAATAGAGAGAGCAGTCACCACATTTCATTCCATATCCGCTACCTCTGATGAGTGCAGGGTTACATAATCAAATTGTTACTGAACACTCCGTTGAATCTCTAGCACGAAACCAATTGATAAGATTGGCTGTAATGGAACTATAACTTTGGATAATATATATATAGGCAACTAAAGTCAAAAGGATGTATACTGAATATATTAGATTGATGCACAGAGAAAGTTTAAGATGGAAAAAAGAGGGAGAGGAACATTTCGAGCAGATGACTCGTCATCAGGAAGGGAAATGGGAGAAAGTCCAGAGGGAAGGAAAAGAATAGTGTGAGAAAAGCACAGGTGTTTTTACATGTATATACATACACAACAGGCTTCTTTCGGTGTCAATCTACCAAATCCACTCAAGGTTTTGGTTGACCCAGGACTATAGCAGGAGACACTTGCCGAAAGAACCACACAGAAGGACTGAATCTGGAACCATTTAGAATTTTTTAATATTTTAACAGTTAAGGAATGGAACACAGACTTTTCTGCCAACATATTAACTTTGGAATTTAAGACAATATTTTAAGGAAGATGTCTACTTTTAACTAATAGCTAAACTTTGGTTTAGTAACTAAACTCTTCTGTAAAAGAAATTAAAAAACTACCTTTTGAGTAAAAGCTAACCTCTTCTGTGGAAGAGACCAAAAAATTTCTTCTTGGATTAATTGCTAACCTCTTTTATAAAAGAGACTGAAAATTTACTTCTTGGACTAATAACTAACCTCTTCTGTAAAAGAGATTGGAAAATTATTTCTTGGACTAATTGCTAACCTCTTCTGTAAAAGAGACTGAAAAATTATATTTTGTACTAATAACTAACCTCTCCTGTAAAAGAGATTAAAAAATTACTTCTTCGACTAATTGTTAACCTCTTTTGTGAATGAGACTGAAAACTTCTTGGACTAACAGCTAACCTCTCCTGTAAAAGAGATTTTAAAAATTACTTCTTGGACTAATGGTTAACCTCTTTTGTGAATGAGACTGAAAACCTATTTCTTGGACTAACAGCTAACCTCTCCTGTAAAAGAGGCTGAAAAATCATCCACTGAACTAACCTCTTCTGTAGAAAGAATTCAAAAATTCCTTCCTTGACTAATAGCTAATCTCTTCTCTAAAGGAAATTAAAAAATTACCCTTTGAAGTAAAAGCTTAACTCTTCTATAAAGGAGACTGACAAATTATTTCTTGAACTTACCTCTTCTGTTAAAAAGACTGTAAAATTACCTATTTGAACTAATAGCTAAGCTCTTCTGTAAAGGAGACTGAAAATGACCCATTGAAGTAAAAGCTTAACTCTTCTATAAAGGAGACTGACAAATTATCTCTTGAATTGACATCTTCTGTTAAAAAGACTGTAAAATTACCTGTTTGAACTAATAGCTAAACTCTTCTGTAAAGGAGACTGAAAAATTACCTATTTGAACTAATAGCTAAGCTCTTCTGTAAAGGAGACTGAAAAATTACCTATTTGAACTAATAGCTAAGCTCTTCTGTAAAGGAGACTGACAAATTATCTCTTGAACTTACCTCTTCTGTTAAAAAGACTGTAAAATTACCTATTTGAACTAATAGCTAAGCTCTTCTGTAAAGGAGACTGAAAAATGACCCATTGAAGTAAAAGCTTAACTCTTCTATAAAGGAGACTGACAAATTATCTCTTGAATTGACCTCTTCTGTTAAAAAGACTGAAAAATTACCTATTTGAACTAATAGCTAAACTCTTCTGTAAAGGAGACTGAAAAATTACCTATTTGAACTAATAGCTAAGCTCTTCTGTAAAGGAGACTGAAAAATAACCCATTGAAGTAAAAGCTTAACTCTTCTATAAAGGAGACTGACAAATTATCTCTTGAATTGACCTCTTCTGTTAAAAAGACTGAAAAATTACCTATTTGAACTAATAGCTAAACTCTTCTGTAAAGGAGACTGAAAAATTACCTATTTGAACTAATAGCTAAGCTCTTCTGTAAAGGAGACTGAAAAATTACCTATTTGAACTAATAGCTAAGCTCTTCTGTAAAGGAGACTGAAAAATTACCTGTTTGAACTAATAGCTAAGCTCTTCTGTAAAGGAGACTGAAAAATAACCCATTGAAGTTATAGCTTAACTCTTCTGCAATGGAGACTGAAAAATTACCCACTTTGAACTACCAGTTAAGTTCTTCTGTAAAGGAGACTGAAAATTCATCCCTAAAGACTGACAAGACAGCAGAAGGTTCCAGAAAACCACGAGTATTTGTGTCTGTATACATTGTTAGGGCGTTTTCACACAGCGTTTGTGGGCCTTGGACTGATTTATGCTCATTTCCTGAGAATTTTCTATTTTTCTTTCCTGTTTTCCATTTTGTTTGTTACGTTTTATGAAAGTAAATGATGCAATTTTTCAAACATGGATTATATAATGATGGTGGTGGTGGTGGTGATGGTTGATGCTGGTGTTTATAGTTATAATATTAATAATAACAGTTTTGGTTGTTGTGACCCCCTTTGGTCACGAATGACCATGGGATTGCACCTAGAAAGTTACCCTCCGAGGCACAAGTCTGGGCAAGGTTGTTTATTGAAGACCAGAAGTCACCCATGCATACCAGTCTCCCCTCTCTACACTATTATATGTACATAGAGTAAAGGGTAAAGACCCCTTTCGGTCATGAATGACCATGGGATTGCACCTAGAAAGTTACCCTCTGAGGTACAAGTCTGGGCAAGGTTGTTTATGGAAGACCAGCAGTTGCCCATGCATACCAGCCTCTCCTCTCCATGCCATTATATATACATAGGGTAAAGACCCCCTTTGGTCATGAATGACCATGGGATTGCACCTAGAAAGTTCCCCTACAAGACATAAGTCCAGGCAAGGTTGTTTATGGAAGACCAGCAGTTGCCCATGCATACCAGCCTCTCCTCTCCATGCCATTATATATACATAGGGTAAAGACCCCCTTCGGTCATGAATGACCATGGGATTGCACCTAGAAAGTTACCCTCTGATGCACAAGTCTGGGCAAGGTTGTTTATTGAAGACCAGAAGTCACCCATGCATACCAGTCTCCCCTCTCTACACTATTATATATACATAGGGTAATGGGTAAAGACCCCTTCGGTCATGAATGACCATGGGATTGCACTTAGAAAGTTACCCTCTGAGGCACAAGTCTGGGCAAGGTTGTTTATGGAAGCCCAGCAGTCGCCCATGCATAACAGCCTCCCCTCTCTACACTATTATATGTACATAGGTTAAAGGGTAAAGACCCCCTTTGGTCATGGCTGACCATGGGTTTGCACTTAGAAAGTTACCCTCCGAGGCACAAGTCTGGGCAAGGTTGTTTATGGAAGCCCAGCAGTCACCCTTGCATACCAGCCTCCCCTCGTTATACTATAATATGTACATAGGGTAAAGGGTAAAGAGCCCCTTTGGTCATGAATGACTATAGGATTGCACTTAGAAAGTTTCCCTCCGAGGCACAAGTCCAGGAAAGGTTGTTTATGGAAGACCAGCAGTTGCCCACGCATACCGGCCTCCCCTCTCCACGCCACCGATGTTATCCAAGGGAAAGGCAAAGGCTGATACAGCTTGGTATCTGTGACGTCGCAGCTCATTTATTAACGTGCAAGTGGCTGAGCACTCCACAGACACGTGTGCCCTTAAAGTAGTTCTCGGGGAGATTCAGCGTGACACAGAGTGTGACAAGGCTGGCCCTTCGAAATACAGGTACAACAGAAACAGGAAGAAAGAGTGAGAGAAAGTTGTGGTGAAAGAGTACAGCAGGGTTCACTACCACCCCCCTGCCGGAGCCTCATGGAACTTTAGATATTTTCGCTCAGTGCCCGATCTGGGGATCGAAACCGCAATCCTACGACTGCGAGTCCGCTGCCCTAACCAGTGGGCCATTGCGCCTCCACAACAGTTTTGGTACAAGGCCAGTAATTACAAGGAGAGGTCAAGACAATTATATTGGCCCCAGTACTCAACTGGTACTTGCTTTCTCAACTCTAACAGGATGAAAGGCCTCATAAAAAGCACCTGCTATATTCTTAGAGTGGTTGGCATTAGGAAGGGCATCCAGCTGTTGAAACTTTGCCAGATCAGATTGGAGCCTGGTGCAGCCTACGGGCTTGCCAGTCCTCAGTCGAACCGTCCAACCCATGCCAGCATGGAAAACGGACGTTAAACGATGATGATGATGAATAGGAATGGTTTCAAATTTTGGCACAAGGCCAGCAATTTTAGGGGAGGGGGTAAATTGGTTACATCAACCCCCAGTTCTTTACTTGCTTTACACTATCAACCTTGAAAGGATAAAAGGGAAAGTCAATCTCTGCAGAATAATAATAATGGTATTTGTAATGTAAGCATGAGGCCGACAATTTGATGGGTGGGTGGAGGGGGTTACCTGACAACATTAACTGGTACTTTATTTTTTTCGACCCTGGGAAGAATGAAAGGCAAAGTTGACCTGGAAGGAATTTGAACTCAGAATGTAAAGCAGGAGGAAATGCCATGAAGTATTTTGTCCAACAGGATAATGGTTCTGCCCTAATAATAATAATAATAATCCCTTGTACCATAGGCACAAGGCCTGAAATTTACTGGGAGGGGACTAGTAGATTACATTGCCCCTAGTGTTTCACTGATACTTTATCAACCCCAAAAGGATGAAAGGCAAAATTGAACTCAGAACATAGAGACAGATGAAATGCCACTGAGCTTTTCACCCAGTGTGCTAACAATTCTGCCAGCTCACCACATTATTATTATTATTATTAATAATAATAATAATAATAGTAGTAGTAGTAGTAGAAATTCAAAAGATAGTGCTCATGAGAACTGCTCATATCCTACGCAAAATACTTTCTATGTAATCTCGAGGTTTAAAACAAACTTTTTTTTTTTTTTTAGACATCCACTAGTACAACACAAAAAACAACCAAATATATGGCACACTAGGCATAACAACAACGTGAACTTCCAACCTGTTGTCTCTTGAGGTCTCTGGGTGAGACTTGGAGCCAACTTGTACAAATGTAAAGCAAAAGTCAAACATAGAATAATAATAATAAAGATGGGCTACAGCAAATATTCTGCTCAATACCACAGATTTGCTTGTCAGTTGTTTGACCGTAACCAGTTGAGCATGTCCCTTAGTGGCTGACGATATGTGCATCTCTGATCACGAGCAGAAGTAGTGGGGGAGCATCATAGCCATGTGTTGAGAGGGATTCTTTGGGGTTTGGATAATTCACTTTTGGAAACGGGTGGTTCGTCCAACATCCTTAAACAACCTTTATTCAGGGACCTTTTGAGTGGGATGGGCTACTCGACCAGAAGAAAATTCTAACTGGGCCCCCACCTGCAAGGTCATGTGCTGTTTATCTTGATACGAGATCACCATGTTGCGCACACATGGTTGTAAAGCATGTACCTAGTGTACCCTTATCAGATGGGTAGTCATGATGGGTATACTGGGCTGCGTATATCTTACCCCAGTGTCACTTTGATGGCATGCACTGCTCTCTCACCCAATAATAATAATTGTTCTTCCTACTACAGGCACAGGGGCTGAGATCTTGGGAGGGGACTAGTCAATTATATCGACCCCAGTACTTAACTGGTACTTAATTTATCAACCCTGAAAGGATGAAAGGCAAAGTTGACCTCAGCAGAATTTGAACTCAGAATGTAGTGATGGGCGGAATGCAATGATAATGATAATAATATCGATGGTAATGATGCTGATGATAATAATTCTTGCTGCTATACATGCAGGGGCCTGAAATTTGGTGGTTTGGGGGTTAGTTGATTGTAGTGATCCCAGTGTATAACTGGTACTCATGTTATTGACTCTGAAAGGATGAAAGGCAAAGTTGACCTCAGCAGAAATTTGAACTCAAAATTTTTCACCAGAAGAAATAATACTAATAATAATAATAATGATAATAATAATTATGGTTTCAATTTTTGCCACAAGGCCAGCAATTTGATCCCAGTGCTGAATAAGTGGTTCTTATTTTATCGACCCTGGAAGCATAAAAGGCTAAGTCAGCCTTGACAGAATTCGAACTCAGAACGCTTTACGTGCTACTAAGCATTTTGTCCAACATGCTAACGGCGTGCCAGCACATCACCTTAATAATAATAACAATAATAATAATTTATTTCTTTACTACCCACAAGGGGCTAAACACAGAGGGGACAAACAAGGACAGACCAACGGATTAAGTCGATTATATCGACCACAGTGCGTAACTGGTACTTATTTAATCGACCCCGAAAGGATGTACATATATATATATATACATGTATATATGTATATATATATATATATATATATATATATATATATATATACATGTATATATATATATATATACATACACACACATATATAGATAGATATAATAATAATAATAATGCTTTCTACTAAAGGCACAATTCCTGAAATTTGGTGGGTGGGGGGCAGGGGACTAGTCAATTATATTGACCCCAGTGTATAACTGGTACTTAATTTATTAACCCTGAAAGGACAAGAGGCAACGTTGATTTCGGCAGAATTCTAACTAAGAATGTAAAGACGGACATGCTCACAATTCCACCAACACACTGCCTTAATAATAATAATAATAATAATAATAATAATAATGATAATTGCAATAATGAAAATTATTATAATTTCTTTTAATGACACAAGGGCGGTGGATGATGTTGGGGTAATAATACAATGGGAGATGATTGGGGCAGTGGGGAACCAGAATGGTATTTAAGCATTTATAATGGTAATGGTGACAATTAGAATTATAGAGACTAAAAAAGAAAAGCATTTCAAGACGTACACACACACATGTATATATGTATATTTTTACATATATATATATATATATATAGGGTGGGCTTCTTTCAGTTTCTGTCTACCAAATCCACTTTCAAAGGTTTGGCCGGTCCTAGGCTATAGTAGAAGACACGTGCCATGCAGTGGGACTGAACCTGGAACCATGTGATTGGGAAGCAAGCTACTTACCACAATGCTATGCACACACATATGTATGTATATATGTGTGTATATATGTATGTATATATATGTATATATATATATGTATGTATGTATATATATATATGTATGTATATATATATGTATGTGTGTGTATATATATATATATGTATATATCTATGTATGTATATATATGTATGTATATATATATGTATGTGTGTGTATATATATATATATGTATATATCTATGTATGTATATATATGTATGTATATATATATGTATGTGTGTGTATATATATATATATGTATATATCTATGTATGTATATATATGTATGTATATATATATGTATGTGTGTGTATATATATATATGTATATATCTATGTATGTATATGTATATATATATATGTTATCTATTGGACTTCTGAGAGGTAAAAAAACATCAACAAATCTTGGTTCTGTTAGACTGGCACAACGCAAAATATATGTGATAATATTGATAATAATAATATTAATAATAATATTGATGATTATGTTAATGTGTTGAATGTGATGATAATATTGAATATTATGATTTTTATTTTTATTGTTTCAATACGAAATTGTTTGTGTTTTTTTAATTTGTTGTCTGAATTAATATTTTTAATAATTTATGTTTAGTATATTCTCTCTCTCTATCTATCTCACTCTTTCTATGTGTCTATATATCTAGCTAGCTACCTATAACCTTTGTATATACAAACACACTCACTTATTGTGAGAGAGAGAAACGACCATTCAAGCCAAGCGGAATCATAGTTGTGGCGGATGCTGGTGTCACATAACTGGCACCCGTGCCAGTGACACGTAAAATGCACCATTCAAGCATTGGGACTAACAGATGCAATGTGGTTGTTGCTGGTGTCACATAACTAGTGCCCATGCTGGTGGCTCATAAAACACCATTTAAGCATTGGACCTCACAGCAGCAATGTGGTTGGTGTTAGTGTCATAACTGGCACCTGTACCAGTGGAATGTAAAAAGCACCATTGGGCCTCAATGCTGTGTCATGTAACTGGTGCTCATGTTAGTGGCACTTAAAAAGCACCATTCAAACATTGGGCCTCACATGCAATGTGACCAATGCTGGTGTCACATAACTAGCACCCATGCCAGAGGCATGTAAAAAGCACCATTCAAACATTGGGCTCATGTTGGTGGCACGTAAAGAGCACCATTCAAGTGTCAGGCCTCACAGAGGCGATGTGGCCAGTACCATTGTTGCATAAATGGCACCCTTGCCAGTGGCACATAAAAAGCATCTATCAAGCGTTGGGCCTCATGGATGCAACAATTGACTATGAGCCTTGGTGATATGCTGTGCTTCAGAAAACCTATCAACTCAAGTGAAATCGTAGTCATGGAAGATACCGGTGTCATGCAACAAAAGCACCCACTACACTCATGGAGTGGTTGGTGTTAGGAAGGGCATCCAGCTGTTGAAACCATGCCAGAGCAGATACTGGAGTCTGGTGCTGCCCCTCAGCTTACCAGCCCTGCTCAAACCACCCAACCCATGCCAGCATGGACAACGGACATTAAATGATGATGATGATATATATATTTATATATACTCTTTTACTTGATTCAGTCATGTGACTGTGGCCATGCAGGAGCACTGCTTTTAGTTGAGCAAATCGACCCCAGGACTTATTCTTTGGAAGCCTAGTACTTATTCTATTGGTCTCTTTTCCTGAACCGTTAAGTTACAGGGATGTAAACACACCAGCATCGGTTGTCAAGTGACAACCATATACACACACACATGCATATATATATGATGGGCTTCTTTCAGTTTCCGTCTACCAAATCCACTCACAAGGCTTTGATCGGCCCGAGGCTATAGTAGAAGACACTTGCCTAAGGTGCCACGCAGTGGAACTGATCCCGGAACCATGTGGTTCGTAGGCAAGCTACTTACCACACAGCCACTCCTACACCTATATATATATATATATACATACACACACACATATATATATATATATATATACATATATATATATATATGTACCTTACATTCCATTGGTTATAACAACAAAGGTTGGAGTTGATCTGATCAATGTAACATCTTGCTTGTGAAATTAACGTGCAACTGGCTGAGCACTCCACAGACATGACTACCCTTAACGTAGTTCTCAGGGAGATTCAGCATGACACAGAATGTGCCAAGGCTGGCCCTTTAAATTACTGGTACAGCACATTTTTGCCAACTGAGTAGACTGGAGCAACATGAGACAAAATGTCTTGCTCAAGGACACAAGATACCACTAGGAATTGGACTCAAAAGATGAACAAAAAGTAAATATCATTTTTCATGCACACACACAGAGTATGTATTTTTATGAGCTACTAAGAGTTTCATGCGATGAAAATGATATGGACAGCATTTTATACCACATCTGGTGCTTTGGGGCAATCTTCAGGCTTTGCTTACATAGCATGTTTAAGCTAAAACAGGACAATAGAATAAGAAAAAATACAAGGAAGGATGAGAAGATAGCTAAAGAAAGTGCAAGGGTGAAAAAATGGAAAAAAAGGGGAGAATTAGAGTTCTCTCTCTCTCTCTGTATATATATATATATATTATATATATATATATATATATATATATATATATATATATATATATATATCATCATCATCATCGTTTAATGTCCGCTTTCCATGCTAGCATAGGTTGAACGGTTCAACTGGGGTCTGGGAAGCCAGAAGGCTGCACCAGGCTCCAGTCTGATCTGGCAATATTTCTACAGCTGGATGCCCTTCCTAACGCCAACCACTCCAAGAGTGTAGTGGGTGTTTTTACGTGCCACTGGCACAGGTGCCAGACCAGGCTGGCAAACGGCCACGATCGCATGGTGCTTTTTACGTGCCACCGGCACGGAGGCCAGTCAGGGCGGCGCTGGCAACGGCCACATTTGTATATATATATATATATATATACAACGGCGACCCGCGTCGTCTAACCAACACACACACACCAGTTCTATACGTCACGACTTACTTTACAAGGGAAATAACCAACAAGTGAGATTTAAGGCCAGCAAAGTTATGTTTCTTGGTACAGTTATAACTTTTAAGCTAAGACAACTGATTGCTGGCCTAGGACTTCGTCGCGCTCTGATTTCTCGGTCGTATATTCTGACATAGCGTGAAATTATACACACACACACACATATATATAATACATACACACACATACATACATCATGCATACATACGTATATACATACATGCATACATACACACACATGCATACATACAATACATACACACACATACATACACACACACACATACATACATACAATACGCACATACATACAATACACACATACATACAATACACACATACATACATACAATACACATACATACGTACGTACGTACATACATACATACATACATACATACATGCATGCATGCATGCATACAGTGTGTGGTCTTCTCTTTGAATAAAAATCCGTAATGTTGAGAAGGGAAAATAACAAGATTTTCAAGGAAGGTTGCCGGACTAATTTCAGGAAACGTAGTTCTTAATACATGACGACGACGATGATGATGATGATGATGATGATGATGGTGATCATAATGATGACTACGACAACGATGATAATGACGATAATGATGATGATGGTGATGGCGATAATGATGACTATTATGACAACAAAGATGATGATGATGATAATGATCACGTCGATGGTAATGACAATGATGCTGCTAATTATGACGATTAGGTTATTGTGGTGGTGATGGTCATGGCGATGACGAAGATGATGACGATGATGATGATATAAATGGGCGTTAGCAGATTAGCTACATATAAGCCAAGCCAAGAATTTCTAATCAATAAAACTTGGGAGGTGGGGTGCTTGCATCTTACATCAGTTATATATACATCCACTCACACCCAACTCTCCATGTCACCCCCTCCCTCACCAATATACACACACACACATATATATATATATATATACATACATATATACATATACATACATACATATATATATGTGTATATATACACACACACACACACACACATATATATATATATATATATATATATATATATATATAATATATATATATATATATATTATATATATATATATATATATGTATGTATACTAGCAGTATCGCCCAGGGTTGCTCGGGTTTGTTTTCTTTTCGACCCTTTAGAATTGGAATTTTTGAAAAGTAAAAATTTGCTTGTTATTCTCTTCAAGTGAACATTTTCTGGTTGAAATACACCGAAAAAATGACGACACAGCAGTAAAAAAATCGTAAAAAATAGGGATTTCCACAGAGAAAAAGCACCTTTTTGATGTAAATAATTTTTGGTGTTAACATGGTCTGATTTGAATTTTATCTTCTACAGAAGGAAGAGCAAGCCTTCTTCTATCATACTCTCAATTTTGGTCAACTTGTCCCACAGGGTCTCGGGAGGAGATTGTGTTAGTTGAAGGCTACCAAACCTGCCACACACAGACAACTACAGCTTTATATATATATAGATATAACGGATTATGTATGTCTGAATTTAATTTGCCATGCGAGCGACATCAGCTACCATGTAAACGTGTTTAAAATAAGAATACGAGAGTAAGGGAGGTAACTCGTGTTATGACAAGGGAGGTAACTTGTTGTATATATGCTATCAAAATGAATACGATTTTGTGTCTATGTGTGTGTTTTACACCGTTACTTAAGGATTCTGAGGTTTCACATCACCACTCATGTATGTACCTTTGTCCTGGCTGTTGTTGGCCCAGATGGTGCAGACGAGGGAGTTTGACGGATCGTTTCCTTTTGAACGGCAGATGTCAACACAATTTCTAGTTAACTAAACACTTTTAAACTTCGTGTACTGGTAGAATGTGTTTATAAAACATGATTTTCTCTTGGTTTTATTAAATAAGTACCAGTTACGCACTGGGGTCGATATAATCGACTTAATCCCTTTGCCTGTCCTTGTTTGTCCCCTCTGTGTGTAGCCCCTTGTGGGCAGTTAAGAAATAAGAAACGTTAGCACGCCGGGCGAAATGCTTAGCGGTATTTCATCTGCTGTTACGTTCTGAATTCAAATTCCGCCTCCACTGAAACCAATATATCCAGGAATATGTGTTTATGTGTAAGGCGGTGAGTTGGCAGAAACGTTAGCACGCCGGACGAAATGCTTACGTTCTGAGTTCAAATTCCGCCGAGGTCGACTTTGCCTTTCATCCTTTCGGGGTCGATAAATTAAGTACCAGTTACGCACTGGGGTCGATGTAATCGACTTAATCCCTTTGTCTGTCCTCGTTTGTCCCCTCTGTGTTTAGCCCCTTGTGGGCAGTAAAGAAATAATATGTGTTTATGTGTGTGGATTATTTGTGATTGTAAATCTCGACAAATCTTTTTCACCCGCTTAATTCCTGGAAGGGTCACAGGGGCACAGTCCTCGAGCCCATCTTCCATCGGGTCCCGTCAGACAAACTGAGCGCATGGATGTTATCCGAACTACTTGCTCAAGGTCTATCCCTGGGATTCCTCCGTGCCTTTTTTTAATGTTTGCCCGTTAATGCTATCCATAGATTCTTTCCTGAGGCATTCTTACCAATTTTCTGTAGAATCGGAACTGTGATACTAGTAACGATTCTGCCAGCTCGCCACGCCACGTTCATGCCAGTTGGATATTTCAAATCAGACCGCTTGCCAAACCAGCATGCGTGGTCTGTTTTGAGCCAACTGATGTCTATAAATAAGGAATTT
The DNA here is from genome assembly GCF_006345805.1 of Octopus sinensis. Lineage (NCBI taxonomy): Eukaryota > Metazoa > Mollusca > Cephalopoda > Octopoda > Octopodidae > Octopus > Octopus sinensis. The sequence continues at coordinate 7,574,720 of NC_043023.1, forward strand.
CTATTGAGATAGCCAACATTAGACTATTGATAGGTCCCTAATCTTCTCAGATAAGACTAAAAATCTATAAGCATAGGGTCTGAAGAAACGTTTTAAAGCTAACCCCCATATCTATCTCTATATAATTTTGATAGATAGATAGATAGATAGATAGACAGACTGACAGACAGATAGATAGATAGACAGACAGACAGATAGATAGATAGGCAGACAGATAGATAGATAGATAGATAGGCAGGCAGACAGACAGATAGATAGATAGGCGCAGGAGTGACTGTGTGGTAAGAAGCTTGCTTCTAAACCATACAGTTCCAAGTTCAGTCCCACTGCATGGCACCTTGGGCAAGTTCTTCTACTATAGCCTCGGGCCGACCAAAGTCTTGTGAGTGGATTTGGTAGATGGAAACTGAAAGAAGCCCGTCGTATATGTATTTGTGTGTATATATGTAACTGTATTTGTACCTCCCCTATCACTTGACAACCAGTGTGGGTGTGTGTTTATGTCCCTGCAACTTAGCGGTTCGGCAAAAAGGCGATAAAATAAGTACTAGCTTATTAAGAATAAGTTCTGGCGTCGATTTGTTCGACTAAAGGCGGTGCTCCAGCATGGCTGATACAAGTAAAGGAATAAAAAATACGTAAAGGGCGTAACTACCTGGTATTCGTCACATGTAATTACCTCCCCTTAACCACCTTCTCTTTAATATTTCAAACAAATTTCTCGGCAGCTCCTGAACGTAGACATCGGCGAATTTCGATCGCGGTTCCCAGGGCCGCAGGCAGCCCTCGGCGATATTCATTCTATAGATATTCATTCTATAAATATTATAATTTTTTCTTTAATCTGACTATATAAAGCCTCAGATAGATAGCCGGAGAGCGGCTCACAAAAGAAAGTGATGCCAAGACACCCTCAGCCTTCTTAGCAATTTTAGCAATGTGTTTTGTCCAATGCAAATCGTTGTCGACAATAATGCCCAGGCCACGTTCACAAAGAGACTTTTTTATAGACACCTGAGCACTGTATGCAATAGACAGGATGGGCAGATCTGGAAAGCTTTGAGATTGTATATCTATTAGATCAAAGTTGAACTGAACAACAATTATAGCCATTAATATTAATTACTCTGTACATTTTTAATTAAGGTACAATGTAGTGTAGTCCTTGATACATTGTGACTAAATAAAAGTTGGGATGGTCACAGCTGGAACATCTTTGATCATATACTTGTTGGATCAGGATTGACCCAGGGCTAAAAAACAACAACAAAAACAGCTATGGCCACCAAGACTATTGTACATTAGATGATGTAGTCTTAGATAAGCTATGCCTGATTAAAAGACAGGAAGGTCACAGCTGGAACATCTTGATCATAGGTCTACTGGATTAGGACTGACCTAGGGCTAAATAACAACAACACCAACTGCAACCACTAATACTAACTACTACACTATACATTAGATAATGTAGTCCTAGATACACTGTATCTGAATAAAAGATGGGATGGTCACGACTGGAACACCTTTGATCATGTATCTGTTGGATCAGGACAGACCTTAGTGTATATGTATATATATATATATATATATATATATATATACATACATATATAAATACACGCTACCCAATGAAGGAGCATCTATATGGATGTTCAGCCAGCTAGAAACAGCAACCAAATCTCCCCCAAATTGTGGCTTTCCTTTCTGAAAATGATGCAAATTACTGCAAAAAGGCAACAAGAATTAACATATTGAATCAGGGTTTCACTTATTTCTTTATTCAAAATAATTTTTCATATAAAATATATTGATTTTGCATATAATATATTTTGTTTATATATGTGTATGTATGTGTATACTTATATATATGTATGTATGTACGTGTATACTTATATATATATATGTGTGTGTATATCTCTCTATATATAAACGGCAGTTTGTCTGTGCGTTTTCTGTGTGTCTGTTTTCTCGTACCCTCACTCTGACCACGGCTTTCAACCGATTCTGATGAAACTTGACACACACATAGCCCAATGTCATAATTCAAAACTAACGCAGCGAAAATTTTGAAAAGTTCTCCCAGTTCTGAAAAAATCGATAATTCGACATGGGGTCGAGAATCATAAACCCAAACCACAGACCGTCTAGGGGACGCAAATCCACTTTTTTAACTCTCAAAAAAATTTACCATAATTTTTTTTCCATTTTTTTGCTATTTTTTGGCTATAACTCTCTAAAAATGCTTTATTGTTATTTCCTTACAACCTGAGCAACGCCGGGCGATACTGCTAGTATATATATATGTGTGTGTATATATATATATATATATATATACATAAGTATCGCTGCCTTATGTATGTATATGTACATTTATATATAGATATATGTATATATGTATGTATTTATATATAATATATATACTTATATTATATATATATATGTATATATAGATATATATACTTATTATATATATATATATTTATATATATAGATATATACTTATATATATATATATTATATATATAGATATATATACTTATATATATAATATTTATATATATAGATATATATATACTTATATATATATATTTATATTATATATATGTGTGCATATATATACGTGTATATATGTGTGTGTGTATATATATATATATATATATATATATATGTGTGTGTGTGTGTGTGTATGTATGTATATGTATGTATGTATGCATATTGTAAAATACATTTAATGAAGATAAACTGCAGTTCTCAAAAACTTTGCTATGGAAATTAAAACAGATGTAAACACATCTGGTTATTCTTTTTGCATATAAAAAAAATAAAGATGATTATACTGACTTGTTTTATATATAATTTTGATTATAAGCATTGGAGAAAGGGATTTATAACTGAAACGATCAACCCCAATATTTGACTGGTATTATATTTTACCGACCCCAGAACAACAAAAGGTAAAATTGACCTCAGTAAGCATTGAATACAGACATAAGGTTTCTTCATCATCACTTAACATCTGCTTTCCATGCTGGTATGGGTTGGACGGTTTGAGTGGAACTGGTAAGCTGGAGAGCTGTACCAGGCTCTGGTCTGAATTTGGCTTGGTTTCTATGATTGGATGCCCTTCCTAATGCCATTCACTCCGAGAGTGTAATGGATGCTTTTTTATATGCCACCAGCACAGGTGCCATTTACATGACGCCAGCAACAGGTCACTTGTTATTGCCTCTGTGAGACCCGGCATGGAAAGATTATGCTACCAGCATCAGCCATCATTACGATTTCACAGATGCCATTCACATGACACTAGCAATGACCCCAACTTATTTCTTTACTGCCCACAAGAGGTTACACACAGAGGGGGCAAACAAGGACAGACAAACGGATTAAGTCGATTATATCGACCCCAGTGCGTAACTGGTACTTAATTTATCGACCGCGAAAGGATGAAAGGCAAAGTCGACCTTGGCGGAATTTGAACTCAGAGCGTAATACCAGACGAAATACCTATTTCTTTACTACCCACAAGAGGCTAAACATAGAGGGGGCAAACAAGGACAGATAAACGGATTAAATCGATTATATCGACCCCAGTGCGTAACTGATACTTGATTTATCGACCGCGAAAGGATGAAAGGCAAAGTCGACCTCAGCAGAATTTGAACTCAGAACGTAGCGGCAGACAAAATACTGCTAAGGATTTCGACCGGTGTGCTAACGTTTCTGCCAGCTCGACCACAACTACAATTTCACTAAGCTTCACATGTCTTCTCAAGCACAGCACATTATGAGAGGCCTGGGTCACTTGTTATCGCCTCTGTGAGCCTGACATTCAAAGACCACACTACCGCCAACAACCATAAGTATGACTTCACAGGCGCCATTCACTAGACACTGGCAATGACTACGATTTCACTTGGCTTGACAAGTTCTCTCTAGCACAGCATATCACTAAAGGTCTCAGTTACATATGTATACTGTAAATCCTTGAGTATAGCCTGCCCTTGAGTATAATATGCAGGGGATTTTTAGGGGACTGTACCTCTGAAAAACCTAAACCTTGTATATAATACGCACCCCTTCAATAACTTGAATTGTGCGTAATTAAGCCAGCAGCACCTAGTCGAACAAACACTTCCACGCATGCGTAATACAATAATGGTTATGTTCTTAACTGTTATATGGGAATGTAAATATGTTTGCAAATTGTTTTTGTTACATATTATTCTGTGTTCTGAATACTTTTATTTTAATACTGTTATACTGCACATTAGATAATGTACTCCTAGATACACTATGTCAGAATAAAACATGGGGTGGTCACAGCAGGAACGTCTTTGATCATAGGTCTACTGGATCAGAACTGACCTTGGACTATACAACAACTATAACCACTAATACTTATTTCTTTACTACCCACAAGGGGCTAAACACAGAGAGGACAAACAAGGACATACAAACGGATTAAGTTGATTATATCAACCCCAGTGCGTAACTGGTACTTATTTAATTGACCCCGAAAGGATGAAAGGCAAAGTCGACCTCGGCGGAATTTGAACTTAGAACGTAGCGGCAGACGAAATACCGCAAAGCATTTCACCCGGCGTGCTAACGATTCTGCCAGATCGCCGCCTTATAACCACTGATTCTTTTATGACTTCATTGCTTTCAAGCTTAGCTTAAGGGATTTTTAGGGGGCTGTACCTCTGAAAAACCTAAACCTTGTGTATAATATGCACCCCTTCTCTAACTTGAATCAAAGAGGTCTATATACCGTCCTTGGTTTGTAAAAATGTATACAGTAACGTCCTTTATTATTATTGTATATATAACATAATGTAAACGTGTAGCTTTTTTGTGCATTTTGTTTGCAGAAAATAAAGAAATAACAGTAATAACATTTAATAAATGTTGCTTACTGCAAGTTATGGATGATTCTTTTATGACTTCATTGCTTTCAGGCTTAGCTTAAGGTATTTTTGTGCCTGACATCACAAAATGTGTCTGAATAAACATTGCCGGACAGCAAATAGAGACTCGGACATTGCTTAGAAAATATTTTTCCTTTTTAACCTCGTATATAATTTGCAGGGGATTTTTAGGGAGCTGTATCTCTGAAAAACCTAAACCTTGTGTATAATACGCACCCCTTCCATAACTTGAATGTGCGTAATTAAGCCAGCAGCACCTAGTCGAACAAACACTTCCACGCATGCGTAATACAATAATGGTTATGTTCTTAACTGTTATATTGGAATGTAAATATGTTTGCAAATTGTTTTTGTTACATATTATTCTGTGTTCTGAATACTTTTATTTTAATACTGTTATACTGCACATTAGATAATGTACTCCTAGATACACTATGTCAGAATAAAAGATGGGGTGGTCACAGCAGGAACGTCTTTGATCATAGGTCTACTGGATCAGAACTGACCTTGGACTATACAACAACTATAACCACTAATACTTATTTCTTTACTACCCACAAGGGGCTAAACACAGAGAGGACAAACAAGGACATACAAACGGATTAAGTTGATTATATCAACCCCAGTGCGTAACTGGTACTTATTTAATTGACCCCGAAAGGATGAAAGGCAAAGTCGACCTCGGCGGAATTTGAACTTAGAACGTAGCGGCAGACGAAATACCGCAAAGCATTTCACCCGGCGTGCTAACGATTCTGCCAGATCGCCGCCTTATAACCACTGATTCTTTTATGACTTCATTGCTTTCAAGCTTAGCTTAAGGGATTTTTAGGGGGCTGTACCTCTGAAAAACCTAAACCTTGTGTATAATATGCACCCCTTCTCTAACTTGAATCAAAGAGGTCTATATAACGTCCTTGGTTTGTAAAAATGTATATGGTAATGTCCTTTATTATTATTGTATATATAACATAATGCAAACGTGTAGCTTTTTTGTGCATTTTGTTTGCAGAAAATAAAGAAATAACAGTAATAACGTTTAATAAATGTTGCTTACTGCAAGTTATGGATGATTCTTTTATGACTTCATTGCTTTCAGGCTTAGCTTAAGGTATTTTTGTGCCTGACATCACAAAATGTGTCTGAATAAACATTGCCGGACAGCAAATAGAGACTCGGACATTGCTTAGAAAATATTTTTCCTTTTTAACCTCGTATATAATTTGCAGGGGATTTTTAGGGAGCTGTATCTCTGAAAAACCTAAACCTTGTGTATAATACGCACCCCTTCTCTAACTTGAGTCATATGTAATTAAGCCAGCAGCACCTAGTTGAACAAACACTTCCATGCATGTGTAATACAATAATTGTGATGTTCTTAACTGTTATATGGGAATGTAAATATGTTTGCAAATTGTTTTTGTTACATGTTATTCTGTGTTCTGAATACTTTTATTTTAATAAATGTTGCTTACTGCAAGTTATGGATGATTCTTTTATGACTTCATTGCTTTCAGGCTTAGCTTAAGGTATTTTCGCGCCCCACATCACAAAATGCGTTTGAATAAACATTGCCAGACAGCAAATAGAGACTAGGACATTGCTTAGAGAATATTTTTCATTTTTAACCTCGTATATACACACTAGGGATTTTGACCTTTAAATTTGGGGGAAAAAATGCAGATTATACTCAAGGATTTACGGTATATGTTTTTAACCCTTTAACATTCAAATTATTCAGTTAAATGTAAAGCTTCTTCATTCACATTGTTTGGAATTAATCCTGGATTATCTCATAGCTTTGAGATTTCAATAATGTGATTGAAAGTTTAATATTTTATACTCATACACATAGTTTTAAATGTAAAAGGTGTGTCATCTTCAAAAGAATTTCTTAATTTGTCATACATGTATATTTTAGCTAACATTTTAATTCCCAGCATCAATAGCTTAAGCCAGGTGTGTAACCAGCCCACTTATGCGTGCATTCTCTTCAGTGGACACTGCTTGTGAAGACCTGTTGAGGCAAATGAAATTGGAATCAAAATCAAATTCAATGACTGGCATCCGTGCTAGTGGAGCACTAAGAGCACCATCAAAGCGTAATTGTTGCCAGAGTGGCTAACTTGCACATAAAAAGCACCTTTTGAGCATGATCGTTACCAGCATCACCTTACTGGCTCTTGTGCCGGTGTGCAGGTGACGCGTAAAAAAACACACGATTTTCCATGACTGTTACCAGTACCATCTGACTGGCCCTAATGCCGGTGGCACTTTAAAAGCACCCACTAAACTCTTGGAGTGGTTGGTGTTAGGAAGGGCATCCAGCTGTAGAAACTCTGCCAGATCAAGATTGGAGTCTGGTTCGCCAGACCTCAGTCAAATCGTCCAACCCATGCTAGCATGGAAAGTGGACGTTAAACGATGATGATGATGAGTACCTGGTACACATTTAAGATATAGTACTGTAGGGTATTAAAATATTTTAAATGAGGAGGATGGTCAATGCAGAAGAAGATGCCACGCAGTGGGAATGAACCCGAAACCATGTGGTTGGTTAGCAAGCTACTTACCACACAGCCACTCCTGCGCCTATCTGTAGAGATAACCTGAACAAGTAAGGTGAAAGTGATCGTACAACAGCTAAATGATAAGGATGATGACAATGATGACGATGTTGGAAATTATGTCAATGACGATGGTGGTGATGATGATGATGACAGTGATGACAATGATGATGTATCAACGATGTGATGATGATGGTGATGACAACGATCAACAACAGCAATGATGATGATTGTGACAATGATGATGATGATGATGATGACAAAGAAGATGGTTATGGCGCTGATGATTGCAATGAAGATAAAGATGATGGAGGTGATGAGGGTAGTCAATAATGGTAACGGTGGTGATAGAGATGGTGATTGTGATGATGATGACGATGATGATGGCAGTGGACAATGATGGTAAGGGTGGTGATGGTGATGATGATGATGACAGGGTCACCTCAGCAGCACTGTAGACCTCCACCCCGGGGCAAATCAATATACCAGGCCCTATCATATTTATATATTGACAGTAAGCAATAGTGTGCATGGTTCACAATTAGAGCCCCTAGACCCATGAGGCCCTGGGGCAACTGCATATGGTACCCATACCTTAAGACATCCCCTGGTAAAGGTGATGATGATGGTAACAATCAATGGTGGCAGTGACGATGATATTGATGATGACGACAGCAACAACAATGACTTAACATAGGAATATTAAAGCTAACCCTTTCCCAGTATTTGACCAATATTTGAAATCTGTTGCTGGGAAATAATAACAAGAGCAGCAACAGATTTAAAGCTCAACTTTCGAGGAATCCAATGAACAAATCTCCTCGTAGTTACAGTTTAGGAAGCTCCCGTATCTTGACATGAACTTCTCCAAGGGGCAGGTCGCTCCGCATCCAGGTACAGCCACTGGGTGTTTGTTGACGTAGAACTGCACCACGTAGTCCTCGTGGTTGGGCCTTTTGTCTTCCGACTGCCCATCATCATGCTTGCTGTTCGTTGCCTCGGTTACCCATCGAGTCTCCACTGCTTCTGATGTCGGCCGACTGCCCGCTGCGTCAGTCACCTGTGTGTTTTCTGCTGCATCGGATGTCTGCTGTGGGCTGCAGTGGTATGCAACGGCGACTATGTTTGCACCAAACGGCAAGATGAAGCTGGTACGGAACTTGCGGTTGACAACCTGCTCGTAGCTTTCTGACTGGAGGAAATCCGAATCATTAAAGAGCCCCAGGGCAGCATAGAGTGGGGCCATTGTCTCAGCATGTCCAAACATAAATTTGGCCACTGTGTACCTGCAAATAAAAAAGCCAATAAGGTTACTTTCTGATGGACATCAGTGAAAATAGGGAGAAGAGATAGGGTCAGAGTGGAAAAGGAATCAGAGACCCCTTTACAAAATATATTAATCCTTAATGTACCTTAAATGACAATCTGCTGTCTTAAGTAATGAAGGGATACTTTGGATTATGTAGTCCTAGATACACCATGTCTGAATAAAAGATGGGATGGTCACAGCTGGAACGTCTTTGGTCATGGGTTTACTGGGTAAGAACTGGTATGAGATTAAACAACACCTAAAGACGCTTACACTAATTGCTATACTGTACTTTGGATAATGTAGTCCAAGATACACTATGTCAGAGTTATTGTTTGTAAGAATGTCTAAATAAAAGATCTGATAACCACAGCTGGAACATCTTTGATGATAGGTCTGGAGATGGGCTGACTCAGGGTTAAATAATACCAACAGAAGTAACAGCAATCGTGTTCACACACACACACACCACCTCCAACCTTTCCTATACTTTATATCACAGCTAACATCATTCTGGTGTTACACAACATACCTTCTGTCTACCTGTAACACACCTGCAAACAGTGAAAATATGAACCCAGATAGACACAGGTGAGGCTGTATGGTAAGTAGCTTGCTTACCAACCATATGATTCTGGGTTCAGTCCCACTGCGTGGCACCTTGGGCAAGTGTCTTCTACTATAGCCTTGGGCCGACCAAAGCCTTATGAGGGGGATTTGGTAGATGGAAACTGAAAGAAGCCAATCATATATAAAGTTATATATACGTTTGTGTGCCTTTGTGTCTGTGTTTGTCCCCTACCACCGCTTGGCACTGGTGTTGGGGTGTTTATGTCCCCGTAACTTAGTTGTTTGGCAAAAGAGCCCAATTGAATAAGTAGCAGGATTTTTTTTAAAATAAGTATTGGGGTCAATTCATTCAATTAAAAAATTTTCAAGGTGGTGCCCCAGCATGGCCACAGTCAAACAAGTAAAAGATAAAAGATACCACAAACCTTTCCCCTGCAATGTGGGCATTGACGGAATTCTGGAGATCCTCAACGATGCTTTTGGCAAGAGGGCAGCTTTGTTCATAACTGATCTGGTTGCCATAGGAACACTTCCAGTATTGCTGATGGCGATTAGAAAATAGAAAATCAATAAAGAATACTTCAGTATATTGAACTTTCCATATTGGCACAAGAACATTACATGTTTAGAGTAGAGTTGATTAAAATCTTCCCCAGTATACCACTGCTACTCTATCAACCCCAGAAGGACAAAAGGTGAAGTCAGTGTTAGTCTTCTATTATAACTCCATTGACATCCAGGATGTTTTATAGGTACCGCAAATCCTCGAGTATAGTCCGCCCTTGAGTATAATACGCAGGGGACTCTAAGGGGGCTGTACCTCTGAAAAACCTAAACTTCTCTAACTTGAGCCAAGGAGGTCTATATAACGCCCTTGGTTTGTAAAACTGTATACGGTAACGTCCTTTATTATTATTGTGTATATAACATAATGCAAACGTGTAGCTTTTTTGTGCATTTTGTTTGCAGAAAATAAAGAAATAACAGTAATAACGTTTAATAAATGTTGCTTACTGCAAGTTATGGATGATTCTTTTATGACTTCATTGCTTTCAGGCTTAGCTTAAGGTATTTTCGCACCCGACAAACAAATAGAGACTCGGACATTGCTTAGAAAATATTTTTCATTTTTAACCTCGTATATAATACGCACTAGGGATTTTGACCTTTGGATTTTTGGGGGAAAAAATGCGGATTATACTCGAGGATTTATGGTATATTAAATCTACCCCAGTATTTCACAGCTACTTTATTTGATTAACCGCGAGAAAGATGAAAGATAAAGTTAGTGTTAGTCTTCTATTATAATTCCATTCACATCCAGGATGTTTTATAGGAATATTAAATCTACTCCAGAGTTTCACTATTTTATTATAAACTCTTTCAATGCTCTGTACTTAATGCACACAGACTTTGTATACATGACGGCCTGTCTATTATTATGCATATATGATGCAAATACATACACGTTATCCTATCAATAAAATCTTCTCTTAAACATTCTACCTGGTTGTGTCTCTTTTTTCCTTCTGGTACTTATACACATTTATCCTTTTCATATTGTATCGACTGTGCAATGTGCAAAGGAGCTATTCTTGTCACCTCTCGTTTACAAACTCAGAGTATAAAAACAGACAAAATGCCATTAAGCATTTTGTTTGGTGCAGTAACGCCTCTACCAGCTCATCGCCTTAAATAATAATAATAATAGTAATAATAATAATAATCATCATCATCATCATTTAGTGTCCGTTTTCCATGCTAGCATGGGTTGGACGGTTCAACTGGGGTCTGGGAAGCCAGAAGGCTGCACCAGGCTCCAGTCTGATCTGGCAATGTTTCTACGGCTGGAAGCCCTTCCTAATGCCAACCACTCCGTGAGTGTAGTGGGTGCTTTTCACGTGCCAGACGGGGCTGGCAAATGGCCACAGTCGGATGGTTCTTTTTACGTACCACCATTTGGTCACCTAGGTGATTTGTTCAATCACTTTTACAAAACTACAGGTGACCTATTTAGCACTTAAAAGTACAGGTATTTCTTCAATTTTCCAAAACATTTGGTCACCTGGATGGTTTGATCAGCCACTTTTACGAAACCTCAGGTGCCACTGGCACTGGTATCACAGCTGCAATTTCCATTGATGTTGATAGATTTCAATTTTCATAATAATAATAATAATTCTTTCTACTATAGGCACAAGGCCTGTAACTTTTGGTGAAGGAGCAAGTTAATTACATTGACCCCATTACTCAACTGGTACTTAATTTATCGACCTCAAAAGGATAAAGGACAAAGTCAACCTCTGCCGAGGTTGATAATGATAATGTTAATAATTCTTTCTACTGGAAGCACAAAGCCTCAAATTTGGTGGAAGGGATTAAGTCGATTACATCGAACCCAGTGCATGACTGGTACTTAATTTATCGACCCCGAAAAGATGAAAGGCAAAGTTGACCCCAGCGGCATTTGAACTCAATGATAACGATATGATATAAAGCCAGCAATTTAGGGGACAGGATAAGTCAGTTACATCAACCCCAGTGCATAACTGGTACTTATTATTATCAACCCCGAAAAGATGAAAGGCAAAGTCGACCCCAGCGGCATTTGAACTCAATGATAACGATAATATGATATAAAGCCAGCAATTTAGGGGACAGGATAAGTCAGTTACATCAACCCCAGTGCATAACTGGTACTTAATTTATCGACCCTGAAAAGATGAAAAGCAAAGTCGACCCCAGCGGCATTTGCACTCAATGATAACGATAATATGATATAAAGCCAGCAATTTAGGGGACAGGATAAGTCAGTTACATCAACCCCAGTGCATAACTGGTACTTAATTTATTGACCCCCAAAAAGATGAAAAGCAAAGTCGACCCCAGCGGCATTTGAACTCAACGATAACGATATGATATAAAGCGAGCAATTTAGGGGACGGGATAAGTCAGTTACATCAACCCCAGTGCATAACTGGTACTTATTATTATCAACCCTGAAAGGATGAAAGGCAAAGTCTATCTTGGTGGAATTTGAATGTCACGAAACATTTTGCCTGGTTTTCCACCTTAGATGATGATAACAATGATGATGATGATGATGATGATGATAATAGCTCTGAGAACTTTTTCTCCATCTTGTTGTTTACCTTGGTTCCAATGCTATGCAGGGCACCTATCTGGGTGATCCAATTAACTGCAATGATGGCTGTTCAGATAACATTGTGATCAAGAAGTTAACTTCTTTTCAGTTTACCTATGAAATTAGGTCAACTAGGTGGCTTAATCAGCTAAATTTACGAAACTACAGGTGACCTATTTAGCACTTAAAAGTACAGGTATTTT
>NC_043023.1:7594944-7604944 GCF_006345805.1 Octopus sinensis
GCCGGCTGCCCTGAGGACAGCTGCCAGGTACCGATGGTCGACCCTATCGAAGGCTTTACTCTGATCCAAGTTGATCAAAGCCCACCCGCACCAGCGTCGTTACCCACCCTCTCTATGATGTAGCGCATGAGATGGAGGTTGTCGTGTATCGACCTGGTCGGCACGGCGCATGTCTGCGTCTCGCCGACCAGCTTGTCCACGACAAGCGCCAATCTCTTGGCTAGCACCTTGGCCAAAATCTTCAACTCTGCATTGAGCAGAGTGATGGGCCGGAAATTCCCTATAACGTCCCCCTTGTTTGGGTCCTTCTTTAGCAAAGCCACCACCCCTCGACAGACAAAAGCAGGAATTCTCCCGTTTTGCTGCCAGTTGCAGTAGACGTTTGCCAACAGGTCCGCAAACAAGTCTGGCATTGAAAAGTAAAGCTCGTAGGGCAGACCATCCAAACCCGGCGATCTACCTCTCGTGCAACTCTTCATCGCTTCCTGTACTTCCCAGGCAGATATCGGTCCTTCGCAGCACTCTGCCTCGCTGTCCGAGAGTTGCGGCAGTCCGTCCAGGTACACACCGAAGTCTGTACCGTTGGTGTCCGTTCCACCGCTCGTCCCAAACAGTTGAGCAAAGTGCCGCTGAAGCACCGTACACATCTGCTTCGGTTGGGTAACCTCGCGCCCGTTCTGGTCCACCAAAGACCGAATGGTTGCTCAGTTGCCTCGCTTCGCCTCCGCCACGCGGGCCCATCGAGCGGCTCTAGTCCCCTCCCCGCTTAGCGAACGTGCCTTAGCTCTGACAACGCAGCCTTCGTGTTTGGCGTCAAAGTGTTGGTTGTATTCACTGCTGTAATCGTGTCTGTAATCGTATCTGTGTTTGTTTGGCGTCGAAGTGTTGGTTGTATTCACTGCTGTAATCGTGTCTGTAATTGTATCTGTGTTTGTTTGTGTCTGTGGTAGTGGCAGTAGTGGTGTCGAAAGTGTTGTTGTTGTTGTTTGTTGTTGTGAGTGTGTGTTGTTGTTGATGTTGTTGTTGATGTTGGGAAGTACTATTTGTTCGTGTTTCCCCTGTAAATCTTTTTGTTTTTTCCTCCTTTTCTTTTTTGGAGGCACTATGTTCCATTCTCCTTTGTTGGAATCAGAGCTCGCACAATCCGAGATCTCTTCATCCGGCAAAGGAATGGTTGAGGGGTCTGCTTCAGTAGCAGGACGAAAAGTTTTTGGTTCCGCCGGTATCGGTGGTGCCGCTGCTCTGTTACTGTTGATGTCGCTGCTGTCGACCTTCGAGGTACTGGTGTCGGTGTTGGTTTGGTGGTGGTTGTCGGTGTTGTTTGGTGGTGGTTGTTGTTGTTGGAGGTGGTGTTGTTCGTCTTGGTGCTGGTGTTGGTGATGGTGTTGGGGTGTGTGGCAGCCTTTGGTGTTTCTTGCTGCTTTTGTTGTTTCTGTTGTTGTTGCTTGTGTTGTTGTTGTTGTTGTTGTGTTGTTGCTGCTGCCTCTTGCTGAAAGCCTCCATCCTCTTTTTGTGAATGGGACAGTCCCTCTTTAAGTGGCTTTCGCTGCTGCAGAGAAAACATTTTGGCTTTCGCCCCTCCACAGCAACGTTTAGCCTGGTGCCGTCCGGCAAACTTAAAATCAGGGACTTTACTTATATCTCTTGCTGAATTTGCGCAAGAAGCAGCACTCCCATCCCCAACCAGTTTTTCGCCCTCACTCTCCTGACATCTAGAATGGTGGTAGTGTCCTCTATATCATAGAGGACAGCTGCCACCAGCCATGACATATCTAGCTCAGGGGGGGCGAGGTCGATTTTTATTTTGTTACTCTTCGCCCGAGGTGGGTCGGAACTAGTAACAAATTCTCAGTTTGCAAGGGCGAAATGGCGTTCGCCCTTGCAAGCTCCTCTGTTGGAAAGCGAACCTCCACGGTTCCAAAACGCTTCCCCTTGGTTACGTAGCTCTTTTGGGCCAAAAGGGCTTTAGAGCTATCTCCAACTGTTGGGGTGTGGCATTTGTTATTCTTTTTAGTTTTCTGTCGAAAACTTTGTAAATTATTGTTGCTTGTTGGTGCTTTCAATCACCTCTTGTGGAGTATTGAGGAAGATGCCATTGCCATCCTTCCTCAACAACTCCTTCGCTCTTTTCACATCTTCTAGAGTTATCTTAACTTCCTCCGAAATTGCTTCGCAGCAGAAGCAAAATTGTTGGAAGTTTTTTCTTTTATCTCCGTGTCAATGTTTGTGATGATTTTTGTATTTGTTTTTTCTTCCTCCTCCTTCCGTACCAAAGTATTGGGTGAAGGCAGAGGGGGAAAATCGAGAATTACGTCAAACGCGACGTCCTGGCTTGCATTCTCCTTTTGAACCGAGCGCGTGCTCTCCGGTTCGGAAGGAGGATCTTTGTTGCCTTTTAAGGCGTGAAGTGGGTGTTTTGGACGAGTTGTGTGTGTTTGCGGAGGGAATGTATCTTGAAGGAAGGAACAGCCAACTGTTCGCTTCATAGCCATGTTTTTTGTTGTAATATTCAAAATGTTGAAAAATGTCAAATGTTCAAAATTTTAAAACGTAATTTCACCCGAATGGGGCAAAATTTTGCCCAACCGACGAGCTCCACAAGAAGCCGGTCGGTTTGGCTACAAAAATATTAAAAATATTCAAACCTATCAATAGATTTCCATAATAATAATAATGATAATGATGATGGTGATAATAATAATAATAATAATGATAATAATAATAATAATGATAATGATAATAATAATAATAATAATAATGATGATGGTGATAATAATAATAATAATAATGATAATGGTAATAATAATAATAATAATAATGATAATGATAATAATAATAATGATAATAATAATAATAATGATAATGATGATGGTGATAATAATAATAATGATAATAATAATAATGATAATGATGATGGTGATAATAATAATAATAATAATGATAATGATAATAATAATAATAATGATAATGATAATAATAATAATGATAATAATAATAATGATAATAATAATAATAATGATAATGATGATGGTGATAATAATAATAATGATAATAATAATAATAATGATAATGATAATAATAATAATAATAATAATGATAATAATAATAATAATAATAATGATAATAATAATAATAATAATAATAATAATAATAATAATGATAATGATAATAATGATAATGATAATAATAATAATAATAATAATAATAATAATAAATGCCCTGATGCAGTACCAGGCAGTGGCTCTCATGGCTTCTGATCTTAACTGACTGGAAGTGTCATCATGTACATTGTTTTGTCTTGGTATAAAAGATGGGCTACAGCAAATATTCTGCTCAATACCACAGATTTGCTTGTCAGTTGTTTGACCTTAACCAGTTGAGCATGTCCCTTAGTGGCTGACGATATGTGCATCTCTGATCACGAGCAGGAGTAGTGAGGGAGCATCATAGCCATGTGTTGAGAGGGATTCTTTGGGGTTTGAATAGTTCACCTATGGAAACATGGGTGGTTCGTTCAACATCCTTAAACAATCCTTATTCAGGGACCTTTTGAGCGGGATGGGCTACTTGACCAGAAGAAAATTCTACTGCCCCCCACCCCTGTAAGATCATGCGCTGTTTGTGTTCCCACCAGTTTTTAACATGGGGCAGGTCCAGGAGTTTGCAAATTACCCAGTGAATATATTGTGCTGCTCTATCATGCCTGTTGAGATATTCTGAAGGTGCATGAAGACTGCACATGGAGACAACATGATCAATGGTTTCATTTTGTTGTTGACATACATGACATATTGGGCTACTGCCGTTCTTTAATATGTTGGCCTGGTAATTCCTTGCAGGTAGGCATTGATCTTGAGCTGCTATGATAAACCCTTCTGTTTCTGATTTTAAGCCAGAAGACACTAACCATTGATAGGTAAGGGCTTTGTCAACATCGGCATTATTAGCTCTCTTTGGGTATTTACCATTGAGAGGGCTTTCTTGCCATTTATCATTCAGAATATCTAAGGCAGCAGTTTTAGCACGGGTTTTCATATGCTTAGCTTTTTCTGTGCTTGTTTCTAGTACGTCTAATTCTGGAATTTGTTGCATTTGGAATTCACTTAGATATACCTTTGCCAGTTTTGTTACTGAGTATGATGCTTAATTGTTTTCATGCTTTGAGACAAGTTTTAACATCCAGTCATCAGAGTTTTTCAGGTAGGTCTCTAGGCCAATTGTAATACTCTTCTTTGTTAATTCCAGTTGTAAAAGTCCATGGCCTCCTTCTTTTCTTGGCAGATAAAGTCGATCTATATCTGCCTTAGGGTGATGCATTCTACGCATTGCCAACAATTTTCGTATTTTTCTGTCAAGATTACATTTTTCAGCAATTGACCAGTTAATGATATTATTATTATTATTATTATCATTATTATTATTGAGGGAGAGAACAGTACATGCCATCAAAGTGACACTGGGGTAAGATATACAAAGCCCAATATAATCATGATTACCCATCTGATAAGGGTACACTAGGCACATGCATCACAACCATATGTGGGCAACATGGTGATCTCATATCAAGATAAACAGTGCATGACCTTGCAGGTGGGGCCCAGTTAGAATTTTCTTCTGGTCAAGTAACCCATCCCGCTCAAAAGGTCCCCGAATAAAGGTTGTTTAAGTATGTTGAATGAACCACCAAAGGGACATGCTCAACTGGTTATGGTCAAACAACTGACCAGCAAATCTGTGGTATTGAGCAGAATATTTACTGTAGCCCATCTTTTATACCAAGACAAAACAACGTACATGATAACACTTCCAATCAGTTAAGATCAGAAGCTACGAGAGCCACTGCCTGGTACTGCATCAGGACATTATTATTATTATTATTATCACAGACAGATAGATAGAAAAAAAATCACCTTCAGATCTCCAAGATATTCAAGAACCTTGAAGTCATCCTCATCAAAAAGTTGGCACCAATTTGAAACATTGGTGAAGCATTGTTCAATGGCACATGCGACATGCATGACACGTACATCTTCTGCAAAATAATTAAGAATAACCAATAATTAGAAAAATTAATTTCTAACACACACACACACAAGGGTTCAAGATAAAGTAGAAGAGTAACACCTCAAGAATTATTATTATAATTACTGTTATTTACAGTATTTACATTTGATGGATATTTGTCCTCATCTTGTTTGTTGTTAACACAACGTTTCGGCTGATTTACCCTCCAGCCTTCATCAGGTGTCTTGGGGAAATTTCGAACCTAGGTTCTTATTCCTAAGGTATTTAGGAATACCTTAGGAGTCCAATTCCAAGCAGTGACCTGAACAATAACAATAATAATAATAATAATAACAACGAAAAATACCTTAGGAATGAGAATCCAGATTCGAAATTTCTCCCAAGACACCTGAAGAAGGCTGGAGGGTTTATCAGCATGTTTTAGAATTTTTGTAAACAAGGAATTATAAATAACGAGCGAGCCTGTGATTACTTTTACGACTATTTAATTAAACTGATTTAATTGCCGTTTTATAACATTTCAAAAAAAAATATATATATATATCACAGTTCTATATTTAGGAGATGAGGAATTATGTACATTATTTACATTCGACGGATATTTGTCCTCATCTTGTTTGTTGTTAACACAACGTTTCAGCTGATATACCCTCCAGCCTTCATCAGGTGTCTTGGGGAAATTTCGAACCCGGGTTCTCATTCCTAAGGTATTTGAGTGTCTACATCTAAACAGGAAAGTTAGATGGTTTGAAAGACGAGCTAGTTTTTGATGGAGTTTCTCTATATGTCTCCATTGAAGTCCAATGTTGGCTCCGTACCAATTAGATAATACAGTTCTATATTAAAGAGATGAGGAATTATGTACATTGTTTACATTTGACGGATATTTCTCCTCATCTTGTTTGTTGTTAACACAACGTTTCAGCTGATATACTCTCCGTCCTTTATCAGGTGTCTTGGGGAAATTTTAAACCTGGGTTCTCATTCCTAAGGTATTTTTCAATATTGTTGATATTATTATTGTTATTATTCAGGTCACTTCCTAGAATCAAACCCAAAATCTTGGGGTTAGTAACCTGCGCTCTTAACCACTACACCATATGTCCGTGGAATGAGAAACCTGGTTCAAAATTTCCCCAAGACACCTGATGAAGGCTGGAGGGTATCTCAGCCGAAATATTGTGTTAACAACAAACAAGATGAGGACAAATATCCGTCAAATGTAAATAATGTAAATAATGTACATAATTCCTCATCTCTTAAATATGGAACTGTATTATCTAATCAGTACGGAGCCGACATTAGACTTCAATGGAGACATGTAGAGAAACTCCATCAAAAACTAGCTCGTCTTTCAAACCATCTAACTTTCCTGTGGAGATGTAGAGACTCAAATACCTTAGGAATGAGAATCCCGGTTCAAAATTTCCCCAAGACACCTGATGAAGGCTGGAGGGTATACCAGCCGAAACGATGTGTTAACAACAAACAAGATGAGGACAAATATCCATCGAATGTAAATAATGTAAATAATGTACATAATTCCTCATCTCTCAAATATGGAACTGTGATATATACTCTTTACTCTTTTTACTTGTTTCAGTCATTTGACTGCGGCCATGCTGGAGCACCGCCTTTAGTCAAGCAACTTGACCCCGGGACTTATTCTTTTTGTAAGACCAGTACTTATTCTATCGATCTCTTTTCGCCGAACCGCTAAGTTACAGGGACGTAAACACACCAGCATCGGCAGTCAAGCAATGCTAGGGGGACAAACACAGACACACAAACACACACACACACATATATATATATATATACATACATATATACGACGGGCTTCTTTCAGTTTCCGTCTACCAAATCCACTCACAAGGCTTTGGTCGGCCCCAGGCTATAGTAGAAGACACTTGCCCAAGATGCCACGCAGTGGGACTGAACCCGGAACCATGTGGTTGGTAAGCAAGCTACTTACCACACAGCCAGATGTAGAGACTCAAATACCTTAGGAATGAGAACCTGGGTTCGAAATTTCCCCAAGACATCTGATGAAGGCTGGAGGGTATATCAGCTGAAATGTTGTGTTAACAACAAACAAGATGAGGACAAATATCCGTCGAATGTAAATAATGTACATAATTCCTCATCTCCTAAATATAGAACTGTGATATATATATATTTTTTTTTTGAAATGTTATAAAACAGCAATTAAGTCAGTTTAATTAAATAGTCGTAAAAGTAATCACAGGCTCGCTCGTTATTTATAATTCCTTGTTTACAAAAATTCTAAAACATGCTGATAAACCCTCCAGCCTTCTTCAGGTGTCTTGGGAGAAATTTCGAATCTGGATTCTCATTCCTAAGGTATTTTTCGTTGTTATTATTATTATTATTATTGTTATTGTTCAGGTCACTGCTTGGAATTGGACTCCTAAGGTATTCCTAAATACCTTAGGAATAAGAACCTAGGTTCAAAGTTTCCCGAAGACACCTGATGAAGGCTGGAAAGTATATCAGCTGAAACGTGTTAACAACAAACAAGATGAGGACAAATATCCGTCAAATGTAAACAATGTACATAATTCCTCATCTCTTTAATATAGAACTGTATTATTCATCTTACTTTATAACAGGTCATAATGCACCTGAGCACTGTATACAGTTAGTTTATTATTTCTTTACTACCCACAAGGGGCTACACACAGAGGGGACAACAAGGACAGACAAACGGATTAAGCTGATTATATCGACCCCAGTGCGTAACTGGTACTTATTTAATCGACCACAAAAGAAAAAAAGGTAAAGTCGACCTCGACGGATTTGAACTCAGAATGTAGCAGCAGACGAAATACTACTAAGCATTTCGCCCAGTATGCTAACGTTTCTGCCAGCTCACCACCTTATATCATCATCATTGTTTAACATCCGCTTTCCATGCTGTCATGGGTTGGACGATTTGCCTGAGGTCTGGCGAACCAGACTCCAATCTGATCTGGCAGAGTTTCCTAACGCTAACCACTCCAAGAGTGTAGTGGGTGCTTTTACGTGCCACTGGCACAAGGGCCTGCCAGGCAGTACTGGCAGTGGCCACGTTCAAATGGTGCTTTTTATGTGCCACCTGCACAGGAACCAGTCCAGTGGCACTGGCAACAACCTTGCTCAAATGTTTTTTCACGTGCCACCAGCACAAGTGCCAGTAAGGCAACGCAGGTAACAATTACGCTCAAGGTGGCGAGCTGGCAGAATCGTTATCACACTGGGCGAAATGCGTAGCCGTATTTCGTCTGCCGTTACATTCTGAGTTCTAATTCCGCCGAGGTCGACTTTGCCTTTCATCCTTTCGGGGTCGATTAAATAAGTACCAGTTACACACTGGGGTCGATATAATCAACTTAATCCGTTTGTCTGTCCTTGTTTGTCCCCTCTGTGTTTAGCCCCTTGTGGGTAGTAAAGAAATAGGTAACAATTACGCTCAAATGGAGCTTTTTACGTGCCACCGGCACGGACCAGTTGGTTGCTCTGGCAACGATCACGCTTGTATGGTACTCTTAGCACTCTTATACAATTAGTTTGTTATTAACAACTTACCTGTCTCGAAGAAAGAGTCGTTGAGTCCAAATCTCTTGTGTACGCTATCGACCACCTTGTTCATGTGATTACTGTTGTAAAACTCGTGGTATTCACTCATGAACGTCATATTCTTCATCATCCTTCTGTATTTGGTGCATGTGTCAAAGAAGCGCATCAGGTGATTGTTGATACTCTGTTGAGTCATATTCTCAAACACCGACTCATCATAGTTGTACTCACTGTCGCTCTCATCACTCATCTTCTGCAGATAGCTCTTCATCCCACGTTTGAAAGCCTTCAGGCTTTCACGACACCGCTGCTTGTATGAGCTCATGAACTCCATTGGTAATAAGGTACCGTTCTGCACGATGAGGTCACTGAAGGTCCGCGCAAAATCTATGCCGTTGTCGAAATGCTCCCGGGCCCCAAGTTCCAGAAGTAACCCACTGTCTTCTTCGGAGAACGGGCTCTGCCAGTTGCGAAGTTCCCACGCTAAATGGTTGGATTCATCCGACAAATTGAGTTTATTAAGAAGGCGCTCAATGTTGAACATTGTAGCAATGTCATCACTCCCAGGGTACCGGGACCCGTGACGGAGGACAGAATTGATATACACAGCGCTGCAGTTCCTCTGTTCATACTGCACGGTGCTCTGCAAGCCATGGGTGGTACCAAAATAGTCAGATGCTTCTGGCTTCAACCAGTCATAGGCAGTCTTCGTGGAGAATATTGGTTTTTGGTAAGAGTCATACGTGCGAGGTAAGTCAAGGGTTTCTTCGAGGGTTTCGCCAAGGGCTGCAGAGAAGCACAGTATGGAAATAAACGGGACCAGGCTGTTTAACATGTTGTCACACTGCATACAAGGACCTAGAAAAAAACAAAAAGAAAAAAATATAAGCTGGTTTCAAATTTTGGCACAAGGCCAGCAATTTTGGGGAATATGGGTAAGTCAATTACATTGTGCCAGGGCTCAACTGGTATTTATTTTATGACCCCTGAAAGGATGAAAGGGAAAGTCAGCCTCAGTGAAATTTGAACTCAGAATGTAAAGGGGCACGAAATACCACTAAGTATTTTTCCGCATGGGCTAATGATTCTGTCAGCTAGGCACCGTAATAATAATAATAATAATAATAATAATAATAATAATAATACTTCCAACTATAGGCACAAGGCCTGAAATTTGAGGAGAGGAAGATAGTCAATTACATTGACCCCAGTGTGTAACTGGTACTTAATTTATCGACCCCGAAAGGTAAAAAGGCAAAGTTGCCCTCGGCAGAATTTGAACACAGAACAGGAAGATGGACAAAATACTGCTAACCATTTTGCCCGGCATGCTAACGTTTCTTATTTCTTTATTGCCACAAGGAGATAAACATAGAGGGGACAAACAAGGACAGAC
>NC_043023.1:7609944-7612444 GCF_006345805.1 Octopus sinensis
TTTCCACCATTATATGGAAAAGGTGCTTGCACTTAGCGGAACATTGCTAGCCAAACAAGAGCTGGCAAGCAACCTACTGCTATGACGGTCAAAGTATGACCATACTTGAACAGGTCATCCAAACACAGTGTACATAGATCAACTCACCAGAGACACTGGACGCCACCCCAAAGACCTTCTTCAACTAATACAAGAGTGAAATTGATGGTCGGCCCGAGGCTATAGTAGAAGACACTTGCCCAAGGTGCCATGCAGTGGGGCTGAACCCAGAACCATACGGTTGGTAAGCAAGTTACTTACCACAAAGCCACTGGATACAAGCCCCACCTCACTTTGCCTCTCTTTACTTGCTTACCAACCGCATGGTTCTGGGTTCATTCCCACTGCGTGGCACCTTGGCAAGTGTCTTCTGCTATAGCTCGGGCCAACCAAAGCCTTGTGAGTGGATTTGGTAGATGGAAACTGAAAGAAGCCTGTCGTATATATGTATATATATATAGGTGTAGGAGTGGCTGTGTGGTAAGAAGCTTGCTTCCCAACCACATGATTCTGGGTTCAATCCCACTGCGTGACACTTTGGGCAAGTGTCTTCTACTATAACCTCGGGCCGACCAAAACCTTGTGAGTGGATTTGGAAGATGGAAAATGAAAGAAGCCTGTCATATATATGTATATATGTGTGTGTGTGTGTGTCTGTGTTTGTCTCCCCAACATCGCTTGGTGTGTTTATGTCCCCGTAACTTAGTGGTTCGGCAAAGGACACTGATAGAATAAGTACTAGGCTTACAAAGAATAAGTCCTGGAGTCGATTTCTTCGACCAGAGGCGGTGCTCCAGTATGGCCACAGTCAAATGACTGAAACAAGTAAAAGCGTAAAGAGAGACATAAGAGAAAGCCACAAAGTACAGTGATGCACAATGTAAGGGAAAGGCATTTGTGCTTTGTGGGACCTTGCTGGGAAGCTAAACAAGGGCTGGCAACTGACCTACTGCTATGGATGCTAAAGTATGGTCGTACTCGAGCAGGTTGTCTAATACAACTCAGAGATACTGGCTGCCTCTCTGAAGATCTCCCTCAACTGATGCAATGGTAGAGTCAATCCATTTATGTGGAGCAACAGCCTAGATGCTTATGAAAAAAACTAAGATTGAAGCTGAATGGAACTCACACCTGAATGCTAAAAGCTGTCCTTAAACATATTTTGTAGAACTCATTTCACCAAGAAACAGGTGAATGGGGATCTCCTGCCTGTTTCCACTATCATAAGGGAAAGGCACTTGTGCTTTGGGGGACAAGCTAAACAAGAGCTGGCAAGAGCTTGCTATAAATGCCAAAGCATGGCCACACTTGAACAGGTCACCCAAACTTCCATCTGAATGTTAAGTGCAGCCAAAACATATCTTGGAGAACTCATTCCACCAAGAAACAGCTGCATGGAGATTTGCTTAGTTCAACCATTATACAGGAAAGGCACTTGTGCTTTGGGGGACATCGCTGGGAAGCTAAACAAGAGCTGGCAAGAGATCTGTGGATGCTGAAGCATGGTCGCACTTGAGCAGAATGTCCGAAAACAGCCCATCAGAGATACTGGATGCTTCCCCAAAGACTTCCTTTGGCTCATGTGAAACTGAAACCAACGACGTGTGGATAAAAAACGTCCAAGCAAGCTTAATAAGATGAGATGATGATGATACTAAAAGACTTCTGCAAGATGTTATCTCAATGCCCAAATATGGTTGTACTCCAGCCAGAAGTTCGAACACTATGTATGAGGGGGTGCTGAAAAGTTCCTGGCTTTGGGTAAAAGAAAATACAGGAGGATCAGTTAATTATGACTTTATTCAACATATTCCCCTCTTAGATTCACACACTTATTGCAGCAGTCCTTCAGTTTTTCTAAGCCCTATAAAAGAACTTGAAATATTGGGCCTCCAGTGAGGACTTTTGCGATACCCTTAAAGCCAGGAAATTTTCAGCACTCACTCATAGATCAATCTCACCAGAGATGTTCGATGCCTCCCTGAAGACCTCCCTAAACTAATGCAGGACTGAGGTGGGTCCCTATGCTAGGCCTACAGAGAGAATCAGAACATAAGCTGGGTTGCAATGACCTCTCTCAAGGCACATCATATGGGGGCTCTTAATTGGCACTCTGTTGATTATGATGCTGAGGGTTCCAGTAGATCCAATCAACAGAACAGCTTGCTCATGAAAGCAATATGCAAAGTGGCTGAGTACTCCAGAGACACAATGTGGTTCTCAGGGAAATTCAGTGTGACACAGAATGTGACAAGGCTGGCCCCTTTGGGATTACAGGTACTACTCATTTTTGCTGGCGAGGTGGCAGAAGCGTTAGCACGCCGAGCGAAATGCTTAGTGGTATTTCGTCTGCCGCTACGTTCTGAGTTCAAATTCCGCCGAGGTCGATAAATTAAGTACCAGTTACGCACTGGGGTCGATATAATTGACTTAATCCGTTTGTCTGTCCTTGTTTGTCCTC
>NC_043023.1:7617444-7624944 GCF_006345805.1 Octopus sinensis
GCTTCTGACATTGGAAAACAGCTAGAAGTTAGTCCAAGAACGTGTGCTACATATCTGCATAAGCTTGGATATTATAGACAAGCAGCTAGAAGAAAATCTCTCCTTCAACCAATTAATATTATGAAAAGAAAGAAATGGGCAAAGGAGATGTCAGAAAAATCCAGTTGATTTTGGGATAGAGTGATTTTCTCAGATGAATCCAGATTTGCATTATTTTCAGACAGTGGACGTGTTTGGGTCTGGAGGCTTCCCAATCAAGAATTTGATTTGAAGTGACTCTAACCAACTGTGAAACATGGCGGTCTGGCAGAAACGTTAGCACGCCGGGCGAAATGCGTAGCCATATTTCGTATGCCACTACATTCTGAGTTCAAATTCTGCTGGGGTCGACTTTGCCTTTCATCCTTTCGGGGTCGATTAAATAAGTACCAGTTACACACTGGGGTCGATATAATCGACTGAACCCGTTTGTCTGTCTTTGTTAGTTCTCTATGTTTAGCCCCATGTGGGTAGTAAAGAAATAGGTATCTCTGTAATGGTATGGGGAGCTGTCACCAGCAATGGTCGTTCTGAGCTGATCGAATGTGTTGGAACCATAAACTCTGAAAAATACATCAAAATACTTAAGCAAGGACTACTTCCGATGTATTCACACGACAACATTACAAAAAATGAGTTTTTATTCATGGAAGATGAGGCTCCATACCACACAGTGGAAAGGAATCAACAATGGTTGACTGAAAATGGGATCAAAAAGCTTCCTTGGCCGAGTCAATCACCAAACATGAACCCAATTGAAAATCTTAGGAGCATGCTAGATAGAGCTATACGAAAAACTCGACAGAAACTTAAATCTAAAGATGAATTGCTTTTATTGTTGAATGAAAAGTGGGCAGAAATTCCACAAGAGACAATCTCAAAGTTCATCAGTTCAATGCCAAAAAGAGTTTCTGAATTAAAAACTGCAAAGGGAATGTCAACTAAATACTAAAGTATGTAGTCCTACCTATCAATTACATTTCATTTGTTGGCTTTGCGTATTAAATAAAAGATTTTGAAAATTAAAGGTGTCCATTTACTTCCTGCATGTCTGTGTATATACATATACATATATATACATACACACACACACACACATATATATGTATACACATATCATCATCATCATCATCATCATTTAACGTCCGTTTCCCATGCTAGTATGGGTTGGACGGTTCAACCGGGGTCTGGAAAGCCAGAAGCCTGCACCAAGCTCCAGTCTGATCTGGCAGTGTTTCTACAGCTGGATGCCCTTCCTAACGCCAACCACTCTGTGAGTGTAGTGGATGCTTTTTATGTGCCAGGGGAGGCTGGCAGTGGCCACAATCGGTTGGTGCTTTTTACGTGCCACCAGCACAGAAGCCAGTCAAAGCAGCACTGGCATCGGCCACGTTCGGATGGTGCTTTTTACGTGACGCCGGCACAGGTATCATAACTACAATTTCCATTTGATATACATACACACACACACACACACTTATTATATATTATATATAAATTTTTTTTTCATAATGAGATAAAAAAAAACATTTATAGATAGAAGGTCTTACAGCTGTTTCCAGGATATTTTATATATCCCTTCATTGGAAACAGTGTGAGAAAATGGTTAAGCAATAGTTATTCTAGAGAAGATATGAAATAGAGAGTGAAGTGGAGGAATGAAACTAGACGTGAGATATGCAGGGATATTGAATTTGTATATATATATATATATAAGTACAGGCATGGTTGTGTTGTATGAAGTTTGCTTTTCAACCACATGGTCCCATGTTCAGCCCCACTGTGTGGCACCTTGGACCAACCAAATCCTTGTGAGTGGATTTGTTAGATGGAAACTGAAAGAAGCCTGTCATATATATATATATATATATATGTATATATAAATACTCTTTACTCTTTTAAGTCCGACCCCGGGACTTATTCTTTGTAAGCCCAGTACTTATTCTATCGGTCTCTTTTGCTGAACCACTAAGTGACGGGGACGTAAACACACCAGCGTCGGTTGTCAAGCAATGCTAGGGGGACAAACACAGACAAACACATATATACATATACATATATACGACAGGCTTCTTTCAGTTTCCGTCTACCAAATCCACTCACAAGGCATTGGTTGGCCCGGGGCTATAGCAGGAGATATTTGCCCAAGATGCCATGCAGTGGGACTGAACCTGGAACCATGTGGTTAGTAAGCAAGCTACTTACCACACAGCCACTCCTGCGCCTATATATATATTTTGTGAAGAACTTGGAGCCTTCATATGCACAAGTAGTTGGGAAGCAAACTTAACACACAACCACGTCTGCATTATATATATTCTTTATTCTTTTACTTGTTTCAGTCATTTGACTGTGGCCATGCTGGAGCACCACCTTTAGTCAAACAATCAACCCCAGGACTTATTCTTTGTTAGCCTATATATATATATTTTTTTTTTTGAAGAAATTTATATATATATTTTTTTAAGAAATTGGAGTCAAGGAGTATGGTTGGACATTTATTTATTAATCGCTACAATTGCTTCGACATAGTGTAATTCTCCAAGAATACAGGTATTTGTTTATGCAACTCTTTGTTTGCATAATGAGATCTAGCTGTGTTTCCTCAGGCGATATGTGAGTGTTGTCTCCTGATGATTTTAAACTGACAGAGACAACACACTCGTATATCGCCTGAGGAAACACATCTAGATCTGATTATGCAAACAAACAGTTGCATAATCAAATACCTGTATCCTTGGAGAACTATCAGCCGAAACATTGTGTTAACAACAAAGATGAGGACAAATATCTGTCAAATGTAAATAATGTAAAGAATCATCATCATCATTTAACATCCGCTTTCCATGCTGGCATGGGTCGGATGATTTGACTGAGGACTGGTGAGCCAGATGGCTGCACCAGTCTCCAATCTGATCTGGCAGAGTTTCTACAGCTGGATGCCTTTCCTAATGCCAACCACTCCGAGAGTGTAGTGGGTGCTTTTATGTGCCACCAGCACGAGGCCCAGTCAGGTGGTACTGGCAATGGCCATGTGCAAATGGTGTTTTTTACGTGCCACATGCACAAGAGTCAGTCCAGTAGCACTCGCAAAGAACTTGCTCAAATGTTTTGTTAAATGTTTTGTTCATGTGCCACCAGCACGGAAGCCACACAGCTGCTCTGGCAGTGATCCCGCTCGGATGGAGCTGTTAACGCTCCACTGGCACAGGTGCCACTCATCAAATTTGGTTCAATTTCGATTTCGATTTCGATTTCACTTGCCTCAACAGGTCTTCGCAAACAGAGTTTAGTGTCCAATGAAGGAAGGTTGGCATGGGTGCCAGTCGTCGAATTTGGTTCGATTTCACTTCACTTATATATATATATATATATATATATATATATATATATATAGTAACGGCTCAAAGAGCCATGGAAAGGTCAATGCTTGGTATCTCGTTGAGAGAGCACATAAGTAACAAGATCATCAGAAAGAAGTCCGGCGTGAGAGATGTCATTGCAGAGTATACACGCAGCAAGTATAGATGGGCTGGACACGTCGCCCGGCTCACTGATAATCGGTGGACGCACGCAGTTGTCGAGTGGTACCCGCGTGAATGGAAAAGACCAACCGGAAGACCTCCACGATGGTGGAGTTGCGATTTCAGGAGGACGATTGGGATCACGTGGATGAGAAAAGCGCGATCCAGAGAGGAGTGGACAGCGTGCTGTTACCAGCGGTGTCAAATGGACGCCTGACGGACTGGTCGATCAAGGTGATATATATATATATATATGGTGCAGGCATGTCTGTATGGTAAGAAGCTTGCTTCCCAACTACATGGTTCCAGGTTCAGTTCCATTGCATGAGCACCTTCGGCAAGGGTCTTCTATTATATATTTCTTTACTGCCCACAAGGGGCTAAGCATAGAGGGGATAAACAAGGACAGACAAACGGATTAAGTCGATTACATCAACCCCAGTGTGAAACTGGTACTTTATTTATCGACCCCGAAAGGGTGAAAGGCAAAGTCGACCTCGGCGGAATTTGAACTCAGAACATAGCGGCAGACGAAATACTGCTAAACATTTCGCCCAGCGCGCTAACGTTTCTGCCAGCTCGTCGCCTTATTATAGCCTCAGACCAAAACCTTGTCAGTTGATTGGGTAGACAGAAACTAAAAGAAACTCATCATATATATATATATATATAAGCATAGATGTGGCTGTGTGGTAAGAAGCTCCCTTCCCAACCACATGGTTCTCGGTTCAGTCCCACTGCATGGCACCTTGGGCAAGTATCTTCTACTATAGCCTCGGGTTGACCAAAGCCTTGTGAGTGGATTTGGTAGACGGAAACTGAAAGAAGCCTGTCATATATATGTATATATATATATATGTATGTGTGTGTCTGTGTCCTCCACCACCACTTGATAACTGGTGTTGGTGTGTTTATGTCCCTGTAACATTGCAGTTCAGCAAAAGAGACCGATAGAATGAGCACCAGGTTAAATTCCTTCAAAGTGGTGCCCCAGCATGGCCGCAGTCAAATGACTGAAACAAGTAAAAGATAAGAGAAAGGCTGAGCACCAGTATGGGTAGCTGCAGGAGTGGTGGTGATAGTGGTTTTGGTAGTATAGGGGTTGGTGGTAGTGGGGCTGGTAGTAGAGGTGGTTGTGGTGCTGATGGTGGCTGAGGTGCTGGTGGTAGTAGTGGTTGTTGTGGTTGTGGTGCTAGTGGTTGTAGTGGTGGTAGTGCTGGTTGTGGTGCTGGTGGTAGCAATGATTGCAGTGCCTATGGTGGTGTTGGTGATATTGCTGTCTGTGGTAGCAAAGCTTCAAGTATTGGTGGTAGCAATGGTTGTAGTATGGTGCTTGTTGTGTTGGTAGTGGTGGTGATAGTACTGTCCGTAGCAATGGCTGTGGTGTTGGTGGTAGCAGTGGTTGTAGCGCTGGTGGTGGTAGTGATTGAGATCCTGGTGATGGTAGTGGTCCTAGTGGTGGTAGTGGTGGTGGTAGTGCTGGTTGTGGTGTTGGTGGTAGTGGTGGTGGTGGTGATAGTGGTGCTGGTGGTGTTGGTGGTAGTGGTGGTGGTGCTGGTGGTAGTGGTGCTGGTGGTGGTTGTGGTGTTGGTGGTAGTGGTGGTTTGTGGTGTTGGTTGTAGTAGTAGTGCTGGTGGTGGTTGCGGTGTGGTGGTAGTGGTGCTGGTGGTAGTAATCATGGTACTGGTGGTAGTGGTGATTGTGGTATTTGTAGTAACAATAGTTGTGGTATTGGTGGTGTTAATAGTATTGGTAGTTGTACCCTCAGTGGTAGTCATTGTATTAGCAGCAACAGTGGTAGCAGTAGTATTAGTTGTAATGTCAGCAGTAACAGTAAAGGTGGTAGTACCAGTCCACAGCAATAACAATGACAATAATAACAGTAGAAGTAGTAGTAGGAGTAGTTGTAGTAGCAGCAGCAGTATTTGTGGTGGTTGTAGTGTTTGTGGTAGTAGTTGTTGCATAGGCGTCAGCGGCAGTGGTGTTCATGCTGCTGGGTTAGTTGTAGTGGTGGTAGTGCTAGTGGTGACGATCAGGGCAATTGTAATCGGTCGCTGTTGTTGCTGGTGTCGTAGTCGGTGTCGGGGACGAGGAACGGCGGAGGGGGGGGGGTCGGAGTGGTGGTATGAGGAGATGCCAACGTGGTGGTGGTGGTTGTAGTGGGAGACAGGAGGGGGAGTGGTGGTGGCAGTGGTGGTGGTAGCAGTGGTGGTGGTGGTGGTGGCAGTGGTAATGTTGATGGTGGTGGTGGTGGTGGTGGGGCATTGTAGTCACGGTTGCTGATTGGTTTAGCCGTAGCTGCAGTGCACTAGGAGACTCCGATGGTAGCACCCGTCACCACGGCGACCACTACCATCATCATCATCATCATCACTATTACGACCGTCATCATCATCATCATCATCATCAATAGTTTATTTAGATGAATGGGAAATCAATCTCAATGTTTAGTAGTGATGGTGTTTGTGTGTGTATATATATGTATGTATGTATGTATATGCGTGTGTATGTATATATATATATGTGTGTGTGTATAAATATGTATGTGTATGTATGTATATATATATATATATATATATATATGTGTGTGTGTGTGTGTATAAATGTGTGCGTATGTATGTGTGTATGTATATATGTGTGTGTGTATATGTATGTATATGTGTATGTATATATATATATATATGTGTGTGTGTGTATAAATGTGTGTGTATGCATATATGTGTGTGTATACATATGTATATATGTGTATATGTATATATATGTGTGTGTGTGTATATATGTGTATGTATGTGTGCGTATGCATATATGTGTGTGTATTATATGTGTGTATACATATATATATATATATATGCATATATGTGTGTGTGAATGTATGTATGCATAAATGTGTACATATGTGTGTATATGTACATATTTATGTGTATAAATACGTGTACATATATATATGTGTGTTTATATCTGTGCGCACATACACATGTCTGCATGTGTGTATACACATATGTATCTATGTGCATGTGTATATATGAATGTGTATTAGATGAGTGTGTATGTATGCATGCACGCATACATACACACACAAAATATATCCAGCTATTTATACATACATTCACATCCATCCATCCACATAATCACATCTCTCTCTCTCCTTCTCTCTCGCTCTCTCTTTCTATACACACACACTTGTATATATATGTCCATATCTGTGTCTTTGTTGAGAGATTTGGCTATCGTATCAAATGAATCAGATGTCAAGTATTAGAAGCTCTCTTGCTGATTCACGTGATATCCATCTTAAAGACAACAGGGAGCTGTTAAGGGACACTTAGGCTGTTATATTGAAGGGATCAACTAACTATATAGAAGCCCTTTTGATAGTTTTTTTCCGCTAGGGGTTTTCTTAAGGCAGATTTAAGCTGCCACTTTTAGGAGGCTGAGTGACCCCTTTGAAAACCTTTCACAAGAAAATTTGACTTCCACATCAAAGAAGGCTAAGTGGGTACATAGAAGGCACTACATTTCTTCATGTGGTCCCTGTTTTAAAGAGTGGCTCAATGTATTCCCTATTTTAAAGACTTGCAGTTGACTCCAGTTTTAAATACTGGATCATGTAACCCCTATATTAAAGACTGCCTGACGTGGTCCTTATTTTAAAAACTTACACATACATGCCCTAGGCTAAAGACTGAGTTATTTCAAAGGCTTCATGATATGGACCCTATTTTAAAGATTGTCTTATTTTATCCCAATTTTAAAAACTCTTTTGTATGGCCTCTATTTTAAAGACCAGTGTAGCCCCTATTTTGAAGAAAGCTTATTTTAAAGACTCTTACGTAGTCCCTATTTTAAAGACTCATGTAGCTCCTATTTAAAGATTATTCGATGGAGTCCCTGTTTTAAAGACACTTATATAGTTCCTATTTTAAAGACTATTTTAAGA
>NC_043023.1:7629944-7634028 GCF_006345805.1 Octopus sinensis
CATGTATATTGTTTGATTGGTTTCAGTCGTTTGACAGCGGTCATGCTGGAGCACCACTTTTAGTTGAGCAAATCAACCCTAGGACTTACTCTTTGTAAGCCTAGTACTTATTCTATCGGTCTCTTTTGCCGAACTGCTAAGTTACAGGGACATAAAGACACCAACATCGGTTGTCAAGCGATGGTGGAGGGGACTAACACAGACACACAAACATATATACATACATACATATATATATACATATATCATCATCATCATCATCATTTAACGTCTGCTTTCCATGCTAGCATGGATTGGACAGTTTGACTGAGAACTGGCGAACCAGATGGCTGCTCCAGGCTCTTCAATCCTGATCTGGCAGAGTTTCTACAGCTGGATGCCCTTCCTAACGCAAACCACTCTGAGAGTGTAGTGGGTGCTTTTGCGTGCCACTGGCACAAGGGCCAGTCAGTCAGTACTGGCAACGGTCATGGAAAAATCATGTTTTTTTTACATGTCACCTGTACACTGGCACAAGTGCCAGTAAGGCAACGCTGGTAATGATCACGCTCGAGTGGTACTTTTCACCTGCCACCGACACGAACGCCAGTTAACAGCTCTGGCAACAATCACACTCAGACGGTGCTCTTAGTGCTCCTCTAGCACGGATGCCAGTCATCGAATTTGATTTCGATTCCGATTTCACTTGCCTCAACAGGTCTTTGCAAGCAGAGTTTAGTGTCCAAATGAAGGAAAAGGTATGCATAAGTGGGCTGGTTATGTCCCTGGCATAGGCCACGAGGTTATGGTCTCACTTGTCTTGCTGGGTCTTCTCAAGCACAGCATATTTCCAAAGGTCTCAGTCACTAGTCATTGCCTTGGTGAGGCCTAATGTTTGAAGGTCATGCTTCACCACCTCATCCCAGGTCTTCCTGGGTCTACCTCTTCCACAGGTTCCCTCAACTGCTAGGGTGTGGCACTTTTTCACACAGCTATCCACATCCATTCTCGCCACATGACCATACCAGCGCAAACGTCTCTCTTGCACACCATAACTGATGCTTCTTAGGTCCAACTTTTCTCTCAAGGTACTTACACTCTGTCGAGTATGAACACTGACATTACACATCCATCGGAGCATACTGGCTTCATTTCTTGCGAGCTTACGCATATCCTCAGCAGTCACGGCCCATGTTTCACTGTCATGTAGCATGGCTGTTCGTACACATGCATCATACAGTCTACCTTTTACTCTAAGTGAGAGGCCCTTTGTCACCAGCAGGGGTAAGAGCTCTCTGAACTTTGCCCAAGCTATTCTTATTCTAGCAGCTACACTTTCAGTGCACCGTCCCCCACTACTGACTTGGTCACCTAGGTAACAGAAGCTATCAACTACATCTAGTTTTTCTCCCTGGAATGTGGCGGAAGTTGTTCTCTGCACATTTTCAGAGTTTATTGCTCCTGAGCATCTGCCACATACAAAAACTATCTTCCCAGTTAGCTTTCCTTTGATATTGCAGCACCCCTTATGTGTCCATAGATTACACTGGGTACATCTTATAGAGTTTCTACCTACACATTTTCTACAGATCAAGCAGGGTCAACTATCTGAAAGGATCTATGGTTTGCCTGCCTTCCTACTTATTAGGACTTTGGTTTTAGCTAGGTTGACTCTAAGGCCCTTCGATTCTAATCTTTATTTACACACCTGAAACTTCTCCTCTAGTTCTGATAGTGACTCAGCAATTAGAGTACATATATATATATATATATCAGAATCGAAATCGATCAACATCAATGGAAATTGTAGCTGTGATACCAGTGCCGGTGGCACGTAAGCGAACCATCCGAATGTGGCTGTTGCCAGTGCCACCCCGACGGGCCTCCGTGCCGGTGGCACGTAAAAAGCACCATCCGATCGTGGCCGTTGCCAGCCTCGCCTGGCCCCCCGTGTCAGTGGCACGTAAAAAGCACCAACTACACTCTCGGATTGGTTGGTGTTAGGAAGGGCATCCAGCTGTGGAAACATTGCCAGATCAGACTGGGCCTAGTGCAGCCTTCTGGCTTCCCAGACCCCAGTTGAACCGTCCAACCCATGCCAGCATAGAAAATGGACACTAAATGATGATGATGATGATGATATATATAATATATATATATATATTATATATATCATCATCATCGTTTAGCATCCGTTTTCCATGCTAGCATGGGTTGGACAAAAAAGGGGTAATCAGAATTTTTTGGATAATCCTTTATTAGCGCTTTCATTCATTTATGAACTCAAGACAAAAATCAAAATCATTGTGATTTTTGTCTTAACGAGTTCATAAATGAACAAAGCACTAATAAAGAATTAGCCAAAATTCTGACTGCCTCCCTTTTGTCCACATATAATATCTGGACACCACTTCAAACATTCTATACACACACACACACACAGGAGGACAGGAAACACTCTGTCGGTTACGACGACGAGGGTTCCGGTTGATCCGATCAACGGAACAGCCTGCTCGTGAAATTAACGAGTAGGTGGCTGAGCACTCCACGGACACGTGTACCCTTAACGTAGTTCTCGGGGATATTCAGCGTGACACAGAGAGTGACAAGGTCGGCCCTTTGAAATACAGGTACAACAGAAACAGGAAGTAAGAGTGAGAGAAAGTTGTGGTGAAAGAGTACAGCAGGGGTCACCACCTAACACACGTGGACATGCCTACAAAGTCAGAAAACAACACAGCTCCCATGACTTTCGGAAACATTTCTTCACGCTCAGAGTTGCTGAAGCATGGAATAAACTGCCTGCGTCAGTTGTTGACTGCCATGACACTGCATCCTTTAAGGCCCTCATGCTTTCCGAAATCCGTCGAAACTACACCTGATTATATATACACTTTCGATGAGTTGTAGTGCACCTGAGCACTGTACACAATGTTTATTATTATTATTATTATTATTATCCCTGCCAGAGCCTCGTGGAGCTTTTAGGTGTTTTCGCTCAATAAACACTCACAACGCCCGGTCTGGGAATCGAAACCGCGATCCTACGACCGTGAGTCCGCTGCCCTAACCACTGGGCCATTGCGTCTCCACACACACACACACACTCACACACACATATGACATGCTTCTTTTAGTTTCCGTCTGCCAAATCCACTGCTTACCACACAGCCACTCCTGTGCATACCATAAAAAAAAAAAACCCCCACATAACTATGCAGACAAAAATATGCTATTTATAACTTTGTAATTATTGATTTGAGATCTAGCAAACACGATTATATTTTTAATTGATGATATGATATATGATAGAAGGGTAGGATCTGCAGAGAGAGAGAGAAAGAGAAATTGTGTGTGTCCGTGTGTCCGTGTGAGAAAGTTACACATGTGCATGTAAAAACAAACACATACTCTCTTTACTCTTTTATGCTTTTACTTGTTTCAGTCATTTGACTGCGGCCATGCTGGAGCACCGCCTTTAGTCGAACAAATCGACCCCAGGACTTATTCTTGTAGTTGTGATACCCATGCTGGTGGCGCGTCAAAAGCACCGTCTGAACGTGGCCGATGTGTATATGTGTGTGTGTGCGTGTCTGTGTGTGTGTGTCTGAGTGTGTGTGTCTGTATGTGTGTGTGTATGTGTGTGTGTGAGTGTGTCTGTGTGTGTATGTGTGTGTGTGTGTCTGTGTGTGGTGTGTGTATGTGTGTGTGCATGTCTGTGAGTGTGTCTGTATGTGTGTATGTGCGTGTTTGTGCGTGTCTGTATGTGCATGTGTCTGTGTGTGTGTATGTGTGTGTGCGTGTCAGTGTGTGTGTGCATGTCTGTGTGTGTGTGCATGTCTGTGTGTGCGTGTGTCTGTGTGTGTGTGTATGTATGTGTGTGTATGTGTGTGTGTGTGTTCTGTGGGTGAGTGTCTTTGTCCTCCACCTCTGCTTGACAACTGGTATTGGTGGGTTTACATCCCAGTAACCTAGCAGATTGGCAAAAGAGACTGACAAAGTAAGTACTGGGGTCAAGATGGTGCCCCAGCATGGCTGTGGTCTAATGACTGAAACATGTAAAAGATAAAAGCTATGACAAGCTTCTTCCAGTTTCCCCTCAACG
>NC_043023.1:7634128-7706628 GCF_006345805.1 Octopus sinensis
CCTCTCTCTCTCTCTCCTCCCTCCCTCTCTCTCTATATATATTTCTATCATGTGTGTAAATATATATATATATGCATATATATCATCTCCCTATCTTTATATATATAACTATATATCTGTGTGTGTGTGTGTGTGTGTGTGTATATATATTATTATATATATAGCAATATATTTGTTTATCTGTGTATATATATATATATATATATATACACGCATACATAATCTCTCTCTCTCCTCTCTCTCTCTCTCTCTATATATATATATATATATATATATAATATATAT
This sequence comes from Octopus sinensis, assembly GCF_006345805.1. Taxonomy (NCBI): domain Eukaryota; kingdom Metazoa; phylum Mollusca; class Cephalopoda; order Octopoda; family Octopodidae; genus Octopus; species Octopus sinensis. The sequence goes on from NC_043023.1 coordinate 7,634,414, forward strand.
ATATATATAATGTGTGTGTGTGTTTTATCTCTGTATGTATACGTATCACTCTCTATTCCTTCCATCACTATTCATCTGTCCCTCTCTCTCTTAATCAATCTCTCTCTTTACTATCTTTCATCTTTCTTTGCCTGCCTGTCTTTCTTTCTCTCTCTCTCTCTCTCTGTATATATATATATATATATATATATATATAATATATATGCTCCTCTCTCTCTCTCTCTCTCTCCTATATATCCTTCCATCAATTCCTCCCTTTTCTTACTACATTCATTTTATCCCTGCCCTCTCTCTCTCCTTTCACTCTGTCAGTCTCTCCATCTTTATCTCTCTCTCTCCCTATAACTATCTATCTTTTCCATCAATATCTCCTTCTCACCATTTGTCTGTCTCTTTCCTTTCAATCACTATTTCTTATTTGCTCTCCTTTCATCAATACATCTTGTTTTCTATCTCCTTCTGAGGTTTTTTCTGTCTTTTCTCTTTCTCTCTCTCTCTCTCTCACCTGCCACCCTTATTTTCTTTCTTTCTTTCTTTCCTTCCTCCAACCTTCCCTCCTCTTCTTTCTTTTTCTCATCGCTTTCTGATCTCGTCTTCTTTCTCTCCTACAATCAGTATATCCACCTTTTTACGGTCTCCCTCTTTGTCTGCCAGTTTCTCTCTCTCTCTCTCCCTCTCTCATATGTATGTGTGAGTGTGTGTGCGTGTATGTATATATATATATATATATATATATATAAAAATCATATTACTCTACCTCCTGTATTTGAGTACTATTTTTCCACCTTTCACATTTATGTGCTTACTCTGCTGTATATATATATATATATATATATATATATATAGTAGATATGTTTTGTTTTTTTTACTTGTTTCAGTCATTTGACTGCAGCCATGCTGGAACACCACCTTGAACGGTTTTGGTTGAACAAATTGACCCCATGACTTATCTTTTTAAAACCTTGTGCTTATTTTATCGGTTTCTTTTGCCAAACTGCCAACCTAAACACTTTGACACCAGCCATCAAGTGTTGATGGGGGAACAAACACACATATACGACGGGTTTCTTTCAGTTTCCGTCTACCAAATCCACTCACAAGGCTTTGGTTGGCCTGAGGCTATAGTAGAAGACACTTGCCCAAGGTGCCATGCAGTGGGACTGAACCCGGAACCATGTGGTTGGGAAGCAAGCCTCTTTGACACCAGCCGTCAAGTGTTGATGGGGGAACAAACACACATATATACGACAGGCTTCTTTCAGTTTCCGTCTACCAAATCCACTCACATGGCTTTTGGTTGACCCGAGGCTATAGTAGAAGACACTTGCAAAAGGTGCCATGCAGTGGGACTGAACCCGGAACCACATGGTTGGTAAACAAGCTTCTTACCACACAGCCACTTTCTTTCTCCCTCTCCTCTTTCCTTTCTTTCACCTCCCCCTTACCTCATTTGTCCTCTCCCTCCCTCGTTTCCTTGTCTCCCTGCTGTCATCTCTGCTCTCTGATTCTCTCTCCCCCCTCTCTTCACCATCCCTTGTCTTTTACCCATTCCCGTCCTTCACTAATTAAGTTGTTTAATTAAGTTGTCTAATACACATGGGACATTGTTCTGAGAGACAAAACAAACACTCTGGAATTCCATTTTAAAAATGGTAGTGGTGATGGTGGCGGCGGTGGTGGTGGTGATTACAGGGGTGGGGACTGTAGTTCTGATCATGTTGGGGTAGCTGTGGTGGTGCTGTTGGTGGCGATAGTGTTGGAAATAATGATGTTGGTGGTGGTGATGGTGGAGGGGCTGACAGGAGACAGTTTCTTTGAAATGCAGTCTACAGAAGCAGCTGGGGGTCTTCTTTGAAGTAGTCCCCCCCCCCGCCACCGATTGCTAGAAACAGAAGACAAGTCTCTCTCATACACACAATGGCACAGGAGTGGCTGTGTGGTATGTAGCTTGCTTACCAAACACACATGGTTCCGGGTTCAGTCCCACTGCGTGGAACCTTGGGCAAGTGTCTTCTACTATAGCCTCGGGACGACCAAAGCCTTGCGAGTGGATTTGGTAGATGGAAAGTGAAAGAAGCCCATCGTATATATGTATATATATATATATATATATGTGTTTGTCCCCCCCAACATCGCTTGACAACTGATGATGGTGTGTTTACATCCCCGTAACTTAGCGGTTCAGATAAAGAGACTGATAGAATAAGTACTGTGCTTACAAAGAATAAGTCCTGGGGTCGATTTGTTCGACTAAAGGCTGTGCTCCAGCAAGGCCACAATCAAATGACCAAAACAAGTAAAAGAGTAAAAGAGAACGAATGAATATTGGCTTCAAATTTTGGCACAAGGCCAGCAATCTCAGGCAAAAGAGTAAGTCAATTACAGTGACCCCTAGGGCTCAACTGATACTCATTTTATTGACCCCGAAAGAATAAAAGGCCAAGTTGACTCTGGAGGCATTTGACCAAGAACATGAAGCCAGAAGAGATGTCACTAAGCCTATTTTCCATCAAAGTAACGCACCTCCCTCACACACACACACTCTAATATTGCAAACTTGTCCAGCTCTGTGACGCCTTCTGACTTGGTGACAATGAGAGGCCCGAGAAGAAACTAGTATAGATGTGAATGTTTTAAATATATTGTTTTGTATTGTGTTTTAAAGATATAAAGACTGTAAGTGTGTGTGTGTGTATAATTATATATAATTATATATATATATGTTAAGAAGAAATGGGACGAGGTTTACAGTTTACTGTGCATGTGTATGAATGTATATATGTGCGTGTGTATGCATGTATGTGTGTGTGTGTGCGTGTGTATGCATGTATATATATTTGTGTGTATATATATATATGCATGTATATATATTTGTGTATGTATATGTGTGTGTATATATATACATGTATGTATATGTGTGTGTATATATATACATGTATGTATATGTGTGTGTGTATATATATACATGTATGTATATGTGTGTGTATATATATACATGTATGTATGTGTGTGTGTATATATATACATGTGTGTGTGTGTATATATATACATGTGTGTGTGTGTATATATATACATGTGTGTGTGTGTATATATATATACATGTGTGTGTGTGTATATATATACATGTGTGTGTGTATATATATACATGTGTGTGTGTGTATATATATACATGTGTGTGTGTATATATATATACATGTGTGTGTGTGTGTATATATATACATGTATGTATGTGTGTGTGTGTATATATACATGTATGTATGTGTGTGTGTGTGTATATACATGTATGTATGTGTGTGTGTGTATATATATATATATATATATATAAAATGTATATATATATAATTTATGTAATGTGTGTATTTCTCTTTCTATATATACTCTCATATATTTTATAAATGTACATGTTATATATATTTTATATATAAAATATATATAGCCACAGTCAATGAGTGAAACAAGTAAAAGAATAAAAGGTGTGTGTATATATATATATATATATATATCTATATATATATATGCATACATATATATGCATACATATACATAGTTATTTGGGCTCAGTTGTGTCTCAAAAATACCGAACTTGTGTAATTTATTACCTTTTATTTTTTTAAAGAGGGGAAACATTCACACCAATATATATAACGATTCACATCCATGTGGGAACTGAAATGAAAGCCAACAGACTGGCGCATTTGTAGGAATTTCTCTTTTCCTCCTTTTCTCTGACTCTTTATTTTTCCAAGAATAAACTTCTGTTTGTTGGCTTTATTGATCTTTGCAAACAAAGAGTCGATTGTACAACGTTTGTATAAAAATGCAACGTTGCATGATATTGCGGCAAGGGGCAATGCGTACGCCCGCCCGTGCGTGCGTTTGTAGTTACACAGACGCTTGGTGAGACCTAGATATGTTGAATAAGATCATAACTAACTGATCCATCTGTAGGCACAGGCATGGCTGTGTGGTAAGAAGCTTGCTTCCCAACTACATGTTTCTGGGTTCTGTCCCACTGCGTGGCACCTTGTGGTGCAAGTGTCTTCTACTATAATCTCAGGCTGACCAAAGCCTTGTGAATGGATTTGGTAGACAGAAACTGAAAGAAATCCGTCATCTCTCTCTCGGAGTTGAATGCAGGTGTTATTCAAATTCTTTTACTTTCGACATATGTTTCGAAGACAACATTAGTTTTATTCCAAAGGAATAAACGGTGTAAAATAATCTTTTCATCAGGAAAGAAAGAGAACCTATCTCAACAAGACATTATAACAATTTTCATGACTGCATAAATGATAAACAGAATGCTATTTAGTATTTATAAAAAAATCGTTAGTAGATCTGACATCAAAGGTAGACCATAGGAAGAGAAGGGGTAAAGAAATAATAAGTAGAGAACAAATAAAGAGGGATATATTGGTTAAAGAAATGTGTGTCTATGTTGGTGTATTTAGGTCCCCTGTAACTTAGTGGTTCAGCAAAAGAGACTGATAGAATAAGTACTAGCCTTATAAAGAATAAGTCCTGTGGTCAATTTGTTCAACTAAAACCTCTCAGGGTGGTGCTCCAGCATGGCTGCAGTTAGATGACTAAAGCAACTAAAAGAAAGGGAAAAAAAGTAAATATATATAATCTTTTATTCTCTTATTCTTTTACTCGTTTCAGTCATTTGACTGTGGCCATGCTGGAGCACCGCTTTTTAGTCAAGAAATTGCCCCCTGGACTTATTCTTTGTAAACCTGGTGCTTATTCTATCAGTCTTTCCTGCCAAACTGCTAAGTTACAGGAACGTAAACACACCAACATTGGTTGTCAAGCAATGGTGGGGGTGAGGGGACAGACAAACAGACAAATGCACACACATACACACACATATATGACAGGCTTCTTTCAGTTTCCATCTACCAGATTCACTCACAAGGCTTTGGTCGGCCCAAAACTATAGGAGAGGACTTGCCCAAGGTGCCATGCAGTGGGACTGAACCCAGAACCATGTGGTTACCACACAGCCACGCCTGCGCCTAATAAAGAAAAAATGTGCACCCTGTCTCCTTTTATATATACACACCCACCCTGCTTAACCAGACCAGACTACAGCTTAACACAATCTCACATCACATTAAAACTTACCAGACAACATTACTCCCCTTCTCCCCCCACCCCCGCACACACCTACATACTGTCATGGTAGTCTAGACATGTACACACCCACCACACATAATCATATAAACTTTACATAAAGACACCACACACACATGTACACACTTGTACTCAGTCACTCGCTCACACATGCTACCCATGTCTGTCTATCTGTATATATGTGAGTGTATATATATATATATATACCATCTTGTCTATTTCTTTATATATCTATCTATCTGTCTCTCTTTATCTACCTATTTCTCTATCAGTTTGTCTGTGTGTGTGTGTATATATCTATATATATATATTTCTTTACTGCCCAGAAGGGGCTAAACACAGAGGGGACAAACAAGGACAGACGAAGGGATTGTCGATTATATCGCCCCCAGTGCGAAACTGGTACTTTATTTATCGACCCCGAAAGGATGAAAGGCAAAGTTGACCTCAGCGGAATTTGAACGCTAACGTATCTGCCAGCTTGCCGCCTACATACATCTATCATCCTCCTCATCATCATTATCGTTTAATGTCCACTTTCCATGCTAGCATGGGTTGGACGATTTGACTGAGGACTGGCGAACCAGATGGCTGCACCAGGCTCCAATCTTGATCTGGCAGAGTTTCTACAGCTGGATGCCTTCCTAACGCCAACCACTCCAAGAGTGTAGTGGGTGCTTTTATGTGCCACCGGCATGGGGGCCAGTCAGGTGGTACTGGCAACAGCCACGCTTGAGTGTTTTTTCATGTACCACTGGCACAAGTGCCAGTAAGGCGATGCTGGTAACGATGACGCTCGAATGGTGCCTTTTACGTGCCACCAGCACGGAAGCCAGTTAGCTGCTCTAGCAACGATCACGCTTGGCTGGTGCTCTTAGCACCTCCGTCGCGACCTGTCCATCTATCTATTTCTATATCTGTCTGTTCGTCTCAAATAGATAACAATTCTCTCCAGCAGACCATATCTAATTACTCAAAAGCAACACCCACTGGTTGCTTACAAGAGTATTTACACACACAAACCCACAGTAGTTGCTTATGATTTTAACTTTTCTGTCCGAGTGTAGCTTGCTCGGACACTCTCTGTCTGAGCTTGTCACACCATATAACCACAGTACACCCTGTCTAACCAGTTGACAATAGATCTGCATACCACACACCCATCCAAACACACACACACACCTTTGGACACACATACGTTCATAACACATGCACAAAGGTCCATACTCATATACATACTCACACACATATGAACACACAACACATGAGTGTTCATACACATACGCACACTCATATTCATACAGTGTCATTCTAAAATACTGTTGGACAACAATGGACATAATTACATGCATGCATATACACATACATACATGCATGTATACACACATATATACATGCGTTTATTTTTAGAAACAGGCACATGTATAGCTGTGTGATTAAGAAGTCAGGATTCCCAACCACATGGTCCTGGGTTCAGTCCCATTGTCTGGCATCTTGGACAAGTGTCTTCTATAGCCTCAGGCCGACTGAAGCTTTGTGAGTGGATTTGGATAATGGAAACTGAAAGAAGCCTATCGTGTGGTAAGCAGCTTGCTTACCAACCACATGGTTCTGGGTTCAGTCCCACTGTGTGGCACCTTGGGCAAGTGTCTTCTACTACAGCCTTGGGTCGACCAAAGCTTTGTGAGTGGATTTGGTAGATGGAAACTGAAAGAAGCCTATCATGCAGTTAAAAGTTAGGCTTCCCAACCACATGGTTCTGGGTTCAGTCTCATTGCAGGACATCTTGGGGAAACAATTTTCTACTATAGCCCTAGGCCAACCAAGGTTTTTGTGAGTAGATTTGGTAGATGGAAACTAAAAGAAGCTTAGCTGTGTGATAAGAAGCTTGCCACCAAACCACATGGTTCTGAGTTCAATTCCACTGTATGGCACCTTGGGTAAGTGTCCTCTACTATAGCCCTTGGCTGGCCAAAGCCTTGTGGGTGGATTTGGTAGACCGAAAGCGAAAGAAGCCCATCGTATGGTCAGAAGTTATTCTTCCGAACCATATGGTTCAGGGTTCAGTTCCATTGTGTGGCATCTTGGAGAAGGATCTTCTACTATAGCCCTGGGTTGGCCAAAGCCTTGTGAGTGGATTTGGTAGATGGGAACTGAAAGAAGCTTGGAAGTGTGGTGAGAAAATTAGTTCTTAAGCACATGGTTCTGGGTTCAATCCCACTGCGTGGCACCTTGGGCAAGTGTCTTCTACTATACCCTCGGGCCAACCAAAGCCTTGTGAGTGGATTTGGTAAATGGAAACTGAAAGAAGCCTGTTGTGTATGGTGGTGGTGTGGAAACGTGTGGCTTAGTGATTAGTGTTGCACTCTTGATCGCAAGATTGTAGGTTCAATTCCCATACCGGTCAATACATTGTGTTCATGAGCAAAACATTTCATTTCACATTGCTCCAATCCATTCAGTGGTGATGGCTGTGGTGGTTAGGATATGTTGCTAGTGGTAGTACTGTTTGTAGTGTTGTTCAGTGGCAGTATTTATGTTATTAGTACCAGAAATGGTGGTGGTGATGTTAGTAGTAGTAGTAGTAGTAGTAGTAGTAGTAGTATAGTGGTGGTGGTGGTGGTAATAGTGGGCTTGGTATAGGAGGTAATAGATGATGATGATGACGTGTGGCACGGGTGGTGGCGGTGGTAATAGTGGGCTTGGTATAGGAGGTAATAGATGATGATGATGACGTGTGGCACGGGTGGTGGCGGTGGTAATCGTAATGAGGTTAACGGGGTTTTAGAAACGGTTTGATGACGACAATGATGATGTCTGGTGCAGTTGCAGCAACAGAGGTGGTGGTGGTGGCAAAAGGCGGGTGAGTTAACGATGGTGCTAGCGTTAATAATGGTGACATGAACAATAACTCGTTTATTTTAATTATAGACCTGCTATTAAAAGATCTCTCTCCCTTCACACCAAACTGCATTGTAATTATATCTTCACCATCATCATTATTATTATTATTATTATTATTATTATTGATGATGTTTTGACTCAAGTTTGTTCTTAATTCTGGTAGAATTTGTGCAGGTAGCGGGTTACTACTTGTAATGTTAGACATCCACAATCTTTCAATTCTCTTTCAAGTGCCGAAAACCCTCTTGATTATCTTTCCTGTCCTTAAGAGGAAAACTTTCTGTAGAAGCTTGTCCTATTATTATTATTATTATAGTAGTAGTAGTAGTAGTATTAGTATTACTATTAGTATTACTTAGAAAGGTGTTGAGCTGGCAGAAACATTAGTACACTGGGCAAAATGCTTAGCGGAATTTCATCTGCCGCTATGTTCTGAGTTCAAATTCCGCCGAGGTCGACTTTGCCTTTCATCCTTTCGGGGTTGATTAAATAAGTACCAGTTATGCACTGGGGTCAATGTAATCGACTTAATCTGTTTGTCTGTCCTTGTTTGTTCCCTCTGTGTTTAGCCCCTTGTGGGTAGTAAAGAAATAGGTATTTCATCTGCCGCTACGTTCTGAGTTCAAATTCCGCTGAGGTCGACCTGGCCTTTCATCCCTTCAGGGAAAATTAAAATTAAGTACCAGTTGTGTACTGGTTTGATCTAATTGACTGCCCCACACCCCAAAAATTTCAGGCCTTGTGCCTAGAGTAGAAAAGAAGATTATTATTATTTAGCGGTGGTGAGCTGGCAGAATTGTTAGCACGCCAGGCCAAATAATTAGCAGCATTTTGTCTGTTGCTATGTTCTGAGTTCAAATTCTGCCGAGGTCAGCTTTGCCTTTCATCCTTTCAGGGTCAATAAATTAGTAGTATTTCATAGATCTTTATGTTCTGGTTTCAAATTCTGCTGAGGTTGACTTTGCTCTTCATCCTCTCGGAGTCGATAAATTAAGTACCAGTGAAACACTGGGGTTTTATGTGATCAAATAGTCCCCTCCCCACAAAACTGAGGCATTGTGCCTTTAGTAGAAAGGATTATTATTCATCATCGTTTAACGTCCGTTTTCCATGCTAGCATGGGTTGGACAGTTCAACTGGGGTCTGGGAAGCCAGAGGGCTGCACCAGGCCCAGCCTGATCTGGCAATGTTCCTACAGCTGGATGCCCTTCATAACGCCAACCACTCTGAGTGTAGTGGGTGCTTTTTATGTGCCACTGGCACGGGGGCCAGACGAGGCTGGCAAACGGCCACGATCGGATGGTGCTTTTTACGTGCCACTGGCACGGAGGCCAGTCAGGGCGGCGCTAGCAACGACCACGTTCAGATGGTTCTCTTACGTGCCACCGGCACTGGTAACACAGCTACAATTTCCATTGATGTTGATCGATTTCGATTTTCACTTGCCTCAACTGGTCTTCACAAGTAGGGTTTGTGTCACAAGAAAGGTATGCATGAGTGGGCTGGCTACGTCCCAGGTAGAGGCTACGGGTTATGGTCTCACTTGTCCTGCCGGGTCTTCCCACGCACAGCATACTTCCTATTATTCAGTAGTCTATAACCTATTGCGTGCTTTCACAGCATTAACAAGCACATTCTCCCTCTGGCGCTTCAGGTGTGTCCTGTTCTTCGTGTTGGTTTTGCTCTTTTTCTTGTGTTGAAATTAACCCCACCCACCCTTTGCCCGGTGCAGTTTGTTTGCAGCACGTTGCAACGGTGTTACTTCTCTTTGTTTTCTTTCTGTTTAGTTTCTCTGCACTTTATGTAACTCCTCCTGGCTGTTTATTTCAGTTACGTTAAGGAATTGCTTGCATGTTTATTAAGGTCGATGTATTCGGCTAACTACTGTCACCCTCTCCCCTGTCTCAAAATCTCTGACCTTGTGCCTAATTCAGAAACTGCTATCATTATTATTATTATTATTATTATTATTATTTAAAAAAAAAAAAAAAGAATCGATTATTATTATTATTGAGTGAGAGCAGTTCATGCCATCAAAGTGACACTGGGGTAAAATATACGAAGCCCAGTATACCCATCGTGACTACCCATCTGATAAAGGTACACCAGGCACATGCATCACAACCATATGTGCGCGACATGGTGATCTCATATCAAAATAAATAATGCATGACCTTGCAGGTGGGGCCCAGTTAGAATTTTCTTCTGGTCGAGTAACCCATCCTGCTCAAAAGGTCATTGAATAAGGGTTGTTTAAGGATGTTGAACGAAACACCCATGTTTCCAGAGGTGAATTATCCAAACCCTAAAGAATCCCTCTCACATGGCTATGATGCTCCCCTACTACTTCTGCTCGTGATCAGCGATGCACATATCGTCAGCCACTAAGGGACATGCTCAACTGGTTACGGTGAAGCAACTGGCAAGCAAATCTGTGGTATTGAGCAGAATATTTGCTGTAGCCCATCTTTTATACCAAGACAAAACAATGTACATGATAACACTTCCAATCAGTTAAGATCAGAAGCCATGAGAGCCACTGCCTGGTACTGCATCAGGGCATATAATTATATTATTATTATTATCATCAGCAAAAAATGAAGTGGACTGACATGTAATTTTTTAACCTGTGGAAGGCACACTAGATGCCGAAATATCATTCAACCAATTTCACATGATATGGCACTCTTCTATTTATTATTATTATTATATTAACATGGTGAGCTGGCAGAAGTATTAACATGCCGGGCAAAATGCTTAGTGGCATTTTGTCTTCCTTTATGTTCTGATTTCAAATTCCGCTGAGTTCAGCTTTGCCTTTCATCCTTTCAGCTCAGTGAAATAAGTACTAGTCACGCGATGGGGTCAATGTAATCGACTCATCCTCTCCCTGCCAAAATGTCAGGCCTGGTGCCTCCAGTAGAAAAGATTATTATTATTATTATTATTATAATATCTTATATATGTATATATATATGTGTGTGTGTCTGTGTTTGTCCCCCTAGCATTGCTTGACAACCGATGCTTGTGCGTTTACGTCCCCGTCACTTAGCGGTTCAGCAAAAGAAACTGATAGAATAAGTACTGGGCTTACAAAAGAATAAGTCCCGGGTCGATTTGCTCGACTAAAGGTGGTGCTCCAGCATGGCCGCAGTCAAATGACTGAAACAAGTAAAAAGAGTAAACTTAGCAGTTCGGCGAAAGAGACTGATAGAATAATTACTGGGCTTACAAAGAATAAGTCCCTGGGTCGGTTTGCTCGACTAAAGGCCGTGCTCCAGCATGGCCGCAGTCAAATGACTGAAGCAAGTAAAAAGAGTAAACTTAGCAGTTCGGCGAAAGAGACTGATAGAATAAGTACTGGGCTTACAAAGAATAAGTCCCTGGGTCGATTTGCTCGACTAAAGGCGGTGCTCCAGCATGGCTGCAGTCAAATGACTGAACCAAGTAAAAAGAGATTATTATTATTATTATTATTATTATTATTATTATTGTAACTGGGGTCAATGTAATCAATTAGGCTGACCCCTTCCCTCTCAAGAATCGCTGGATTTGTGCCTAAATCAGGAACAACTATCATCATTGCCATCATCATCACCACAGCTTCCATTGCTGCGACTATTAGTACTACTACTACTACTGCTGCTGCTATGACTACTACTGCTCTTAAAACTGATAGCATTAAGAGTACTGTTAATTACTATTATTACTGTGGAAGTGGTGGCGGCGTTGGTGGTGGTGGTGGTATGAAATACAGTCGAGGTTGTTGTGCTGAAATTTCTTGAAGTATTTCTATCTAATGATAGCAATTAATAGGAATGGTAGGCTGTGAGTTGGCAGCAGAATACGGCGGAGCAGCAGACGAAATACCTTTTGGCATTTTGTTACATCAGTTTATCTGTTTTTTTTTACTTTTTTTTTTGTATGTATGCTTCGTTTTTTTTTTCTTTCTGATCTTGTCTTGGTGTAACTTGCCCTTTACCTAACATTCTGTGAGAAAGTATGTATGCACGTGTGTGCGCAAACATATTTATATATATATATATATATATATATATAACACACACTCATAAATGCACAGTCATATATATATATATATATATATATATATATATATATATATATATATATATATATATATATATTATATATATAAACACACACACATAAATGCACAGACATACATATAAATATATATATTTATATATGCACAAACATTCACACACACACACACATATATCTATCTAATATAGGATAAAATTTTTCGAAAATTTTTTATCAATGGCCAGCATATTAAAAAATACCTTTAAAGGTTAAATTTATAAACAACTTATAAATAAGGGCAAAAGAAAAAAATTTTCTAATGCCAAATATGCCGAAACTAGACACATCGTCCATAACCATATATTTCATCACTTTAAGCACGTGCCTCGAAGAAAGCCGACAGAAATGTCTAAATTTGTGTATATATATATATACATACATAAATAAACGGTTTTTTTGTGGTTAGAAAAACATAAGTCCAAAGAAGTACACTCTTAGAAGTAGAGCAGACATAGGCCGTCGGGTCTTAGGATCTTAACATACGCCATAAAGGTACCCTTTATGGCGAGAAACTCAGGGTAACCATGTAAACCGGCCTTCACTAGTAATTAATATACATAGTGTGTCATTGGCCAGCTGGAGGATGTGTCCTCCTGGGGCTATGAACAAATGGGATTGCCACATTTAGGTGGCAAATGTATATATATATATATATATATATATATATTTCTTTATTGCCCACAAGGGGCTAAACATAGAGGAGACAGACAAAGGGATCAAGTCGATTACATCGACCCCCCCACCCAGTGCGAAACTGGTACTTTATTTATCGACCCCGAAAGGATGAAGGGCAAAGTCGACCTCGGCGGAATTTGAACTCAGAACGTAACGACAGACGAAATACCGCTAAGCATTTCGCCCGGCGCGCTAATGAGTCTGCCAGCACGCCGCCTTTATATATATATATATATATATATATATATATATATATAATGTATATATAATGTATATATATATATGTATATATAGTATGTATATAGTATGTATGTATATATAGTATGTATATAGTATGTATGTATATATAGTATGTATGTATATATAGTATGTATGTATATATAGTATGTATGTATATATAGTATGTATGTATATATAATGTATATATATATATATAGTTTGTAGAAAACAAATCTGGAGAAGAAACACACTCCAAGGAATAGAGCAGTATATATTAAAAACGAGAAAGGCTGGCTTATGGAATTACCCTGGGTTATAAATAATGTTACTAAGGGAGATAATTTTGGTGGTAATTAACTATTACGAGGGGAGGTAACTCTCCGACAAATCAATATTTTTCCTTTTTTCTTTCCTGTCGTTTTATTCACCTTGACATGTTCACAGCCAGAGACTGTGAGTATATTTTATAATTGTATATACACGCACACATCAACTGTGGCAATTTGCATATGTAAATATAATTAGGATTGTGCGCATCGTGTTGTTTCTGCGCGTTTAAATTGTAATTTAGAGCCAGGTCCGTTCCATAATGTTTTCAATCCGTGATAAATTCATCGCTTATTCAGACATATATTGTATAAGGAGCATAACTACACTTTAATGCCCCGCCACAATTTGTCTCTGCAAAATTTAGTTTTATTGAAATTGTTTTATTTAAATTACATTTTAAAAGGTAACGGTGGAAATTTTGCTGATAACATTTAGGAGAAAAAGAATCATTTTGGTTTTTCAGTTTTTTTCTTTCTAAAACGAAAGCCATACTTATGCAATCTTTCGGTATTAGTAGACGGCGTATTCGCTCACACAACGTTCCTTTACAGCATAGATAAAGATGCTGGGTTGAAATGACGTCGTCTACTTATACTGAAAAATTGCCCGTGCTTCTTTTTTGTTTCAATTTATTGTTTTTTTTGGGGTTTTTTCCCATTGTTTATGATCGTTGCACAAACAAAAATTAAAGGAAAAAATAATAATTTATAACTGTTGTGGTCAACCTGCAGGACTTTTTGAAATAGCACATCTAAACGAAAAGTTACCTTAAAATATTTAGTTGTGTGGCCTGCTTCTCAGAAAATATTACCCATGCCCGACTAGTAACATTAGCATGATTGTTTATCGTGAACATGAATGAAACTAGGAAATGCTTAAAGAAACTATTTCGTTGTTTTCTCAGGAAATTACAAATCAAATGTATTAGTATTGTTAGCGATATTTTTCATAGCTAGCGGAACCTCAGAAGTAGTAAGTTATCTAAACGAGGGATAAACCCGCAAATTACTCTGCAGGACAAGGATAGCTTAATTACATGGAGTTTACATTGTTGTTTGAAGATCCTGTGTTAACTCATTGAGGATTCAATTGAAATTATATATATATATATATATATATATTTACATACAAAATTTAAAGGACTGACCACTAAAAGTGGACTGTCAATATGCTAGATATAGACGTCAAAATCGCTATATTCCACGAAGAATGTGTTCTCAAATAAAAACTCAGCGATTTTGACGTCTATATCTAGCATATTGACCGTCCACTTTTAGTGGTCAGTCCTTTAAATTTTGTATGTAAAAATATTTTAATCTTCAGATTTCTTTAATATGCTAGGCCACTGGTTTTAATTGATTAATATCAATTTCTACCCTTATTCAATTTTATATATTTATATAAGTAATTAAGGGTTCAGCAACGATTTGCCTCACCACACACCGAATTTAGAAATAGCAGTCAAAAAGTTTTGGCTATTCTTTCTACTTAAAAGGGAGATCCCTTTAAGTAGAAAGAATAGCCAAAACTTTTTGACTGCTATTTCTAAATTCGGTGTGTGGTGAGGCAAGTCGTTGCTGAACCCTTAATTACTTAGTATTACTTAAACCTTCCTTGAATGGGTCTTTTACATGCCGAACTCTACTTGGTGAAATTAATGATTATTTCTAAATTAATTAATTAATTTCACCCTTTATTATTGATATATATATATATAAGCAGTATAGCCCGGCATTGCTCGGGTTTGTTTTTCAGTTGCGCTTAAAACGGGGCAGACTTTGATGTCGCGTTATCAAAGTTTTGAAAAGTAAAAATTTTGCATTATGTAGCTTGTTATTCTCTTTAAGTGAACATTTTTCTGGTTGAAATACACCGAAAAATGGCGACACAGCAGTCAAAAAATCGTAAAAAATAGGGATTTTCATTGAAAAAAAAGCACCTTTTTGATGTAAATAATTTTTGGTCTTAACATGGTACGATTTGAATTTTTTCTTCTACGGAAGGAAGAGCAAGCCTTCTTCTATCATACTCTCAATTTTGGTCAACTTGCGCCGCAGGGTCTCAGAGGGGATAGTGTTATTTGAAGGCTACCAAACCTGTCACACACACACACACACACAGACAACTTCAGCTTTATATGTATAGATAATATTTATGTATGTATAAATATATATTTATTTTTCTTTCTTTTTCTCTCCTTACAGTTTCTGCGTAAAGGATAACTTGACCAGGTGGAGTCCCCAATTACTTGGACTGACTCTTCTTCAACAGCCTGTCCACAATGGCGGAAAAGGCTACACTCGCTTACCTACAAGGGGCCACTCTCAAGACCTTAGGTGATGACCCTAAGGAGTTTGGGGTGAGTATGTGTATATATACACACACGTACATTTATATGAAATGATCGTGATTTATGTGTATATGTTATGTCTCTTCATGTATATATGTGTGTGTATGGTTGTGTATCTCTATTCATATGTATGTATGTGTGTGTTTGTATGTACTCCTCCTTTATGTGTTAGTGCGTATATGTTAAGACCTGTTGAGGCAAGTGAAAATCAAAATCAAAATCAAAATTGATCAACATCAATGGAAATTGTAGCTGTTATACCAGTGCTGATGGCACGTAAGAGAACCATCCAAACGTGGCTGTTGCCAGCGCCACCCCGATCGGCCTCCGTGCCAGTGGCACGTAAAATGCACCATCCGACTGTGGCCATTTGCCAGCCTCGTCTGGCACCTGTGCAGGTGGCACGTAAAAATCACCCACTACACTCATGGAGTGGTTGGCGTTAGGAAGGGCATCCAGCTGTAGAAACACTGCCAGATCAGACTGGGCCTGGCGCGGCCTTCTGGCTTCCCAGACCCCAGTTGAACCTTCCGACCCATGCTAGCATGGAAAACGGATGCTAAACGATGATGATGATGTATGTGATTATTAAGGTGGCAAACTGGCAGAATTGTTATCACACTGAACAAAATACTTTGCAGAATTTTGTCCATCTTAACGTTCTGAGTTCAAATCCCACCAAGGCTGAATTTGCCTTCCATCTTTTTGGGGTTGATAAAATAAGTACCAGTTAGGCTCTGGGGTTGATGTAATCAACTGATCCCCTCCTCCAAAATTGCTAGCCTTGTGCAAAAATCTGAAACCATTATTATTAATACTAGGGTGGCAAGCTGGCAGAATTGTTAGCACGCTGGACGAAACACTTAAGCGGTATTTTGCCCATTGCTACATTCTGAGTTCAAATTTCACTGAGGTCGACTTTGCCTTTCATCCTTTTGGGGTCGATAAATTAAGTACCAGTTGCATACTGGGTTCGATCTAATCCACTGGTTCCCTCCCCCAAAATTTCAGGCCTTGTACCTATAGTAGAAAGGATTATAATTATTAAGGTGGTGAGCTGGCAGAATTGTTAGCATGCCAGGCAAAATGCTTCGTGGCTTTTCATCGGTCTTTACATGCTGAGTTCAAATTCCATGAAGGTTAACTTTGCCTTTCATCCTTTTGGGATCAATAAATTAAGTACCAGTTGAACACTGGGGTTGATGTACTTGACTCATCCTCTCCCCTAATGTTGCTGCCCTTGTGGCAAAATTTGAAACCATTATTATGGCAAACTAATAGAATCATTAACTTTTATGTGTGTGTGTGTGTGTGTGTATATATATATATATATATATATATATATATATATATATATATATATAAAACGGGAAAGTTTACGAAAATAAACAAAAAACGAAGGCAGGTGGAGTACAAATAAACAAATGTATTAGTATAGCGGTCAGGAATAGAAATAGAAAAAAATCTTTTACGTTTCGAGCCTACGCTCTTCGACAGAATGACACACATAAAAACAAGGAGAGAAAAAAAATGCGTGTAGGAGCTAACGATCTATGTATATATGTGTGTGCTTGTGTGTGTATGTATGTATGTGTGTGTGTGTGTATATATATATATATAATATATATATATATATATATATATATATATATATATATTTTGGGGGGGGTGATTTTAATAAGAGTTTTGACTGCTATTTCAAGCAGGTAGACATACTTACTATGTCCTTTGATTAATTTTAATCCCTTGGCTATTTAATGCTATTTTTTGGCCTGCTGTCGCTTGTCCCCTTGATTCTGTTATCACTTTTAAAATAGTTACATTGGATAATAATAGAATTAATGACACCTTCGTAAATTAATTTTTCGTATATATATTGTGGGCATGAGTAGGCGCGGGCATGGCTGTGTGGTTAGGGAGCTTGCTTCCTAGCTACATGGTTTCGGGTTCAGTCCCACTGCGTGGCACTTTGGACAGGTGTCTTCCACTATAGCCCCGAGCCGACCGAAGCTTTGTGATTGAATTCGGTAGGCGGAAGTTACTGCCGTGTGTGTAGGTGCTCAGTGCCTCTCCAAAAGTGAGAGAGGGATATGTATGTATGTAGTCCTGTCTGAGCAAGGATATGTGTGTGTGTTTGTTTGTTTGTGGCCTGTATATCTGGAGTGTTTTTCAAATTTGTTTTTTTGTTTTCACAGGCTGGAGAACTCTGGAAGAATAACGGAGCTATCATCATGGTGGTCCGTCGTCCAGGATGATCCATGTGCAGAGAGGTAAGCACTTTTATCATTTATATATACCCCCGTCCAAACGTGGCTGATGCCAGAGCCGCCTTGACTGGCATCCGTGCCAGTGGCACATAAGAAGTGGTCGGTGTTTGGAAGAGCATCTAGTCATAGAAATCACACCAAAGCTAACAGTGGAGCCCAACACAGTCCTTTAGCTTACCAGCTCCTGTCAAACCACCCAACCCATGCTGGCATGAAAAACTGTTATGTGATGATGATGACGATGATGTTGATGACGATGTTGACGACGATGATGATGGTGACGATGTTGATGTTGGTGACGATGTTGATGATGATGACAATGTTGATGATGATGATAACGTTGGTGATGATGATGTTGATGATGATGATATGTTTATTACACCTGCTGGTTTTCTGTTTTCTTTTTCAGGAAGCGCAAGCGCTGTCCTCTCTGGTGCCTTACTTTGATGAACATGGCTTTAACCTTTATGCCGTTGTACACGAAGTGATGGGCACCGAAGAATTCAAATCTTTTTTTTCCGGGGAAATATTTTTGGACGTTGAAGTAAGTACATATATATATATATATATATATATATACACTCTTTTACTCTTTTATTTGTTTCAGTCCTTTGACTGCGGCCATACTGGAGCACCGCCTTTAATCAAGCAACTCGACCCCAGGACTTATTCTTTTGTAAGCCCAATACTTATTCTATCGGTCTCTTTTGCCGAACTGCTAAGTAACGGGGACGTAAACACACCAGCATCGGTTGTCAAGCAATGCTAGGGGGACAAATACAGACACACAAACACACACATGCATATATATATATATAATATATATATATATATATATATATATATATTATATATATATATATATATATATATACACATACACACACATATACGATGGGCTTCTTTCAGTTTCCGTCTACCAAATCCACTCACAAGGCTTTGGTCGGCCCGAGGCTATAGTAGAAGACACTTGCCCAAGGTGCCACACAGTGAGACTGAACCCGGAACCATGTGGTTAGGAAACAAGCTACTTACCACACAGCCACTCCTGCACCTATATATATATATATATATGACGGGCTTCTTTCAGTTTCCGTCTACTAAATCCACTCACAAGGCTTTGGTCGGCCCGAGGTTATAGTAGAAGACACTTGCCCAAGGTGCCACACAGTGGGACTGAACCCGGAACCATGGGGTTGGTAAGCAAGTTACTTACCACACAGCCACTCCTGCACCTAATATATTTATTTTTTTCAATATTCCTTCAGTCTCCAGGCGTTAGCTTGGAGTTCCTCGGCAGACATGCTGTGTCTTCTGTAATCAACAGCAATTCCAATTGTTGGGGCTTCCCTCTTGCCGATGCCAGCTTTCTTCAACTCTTCAATGGTGAAACCACGTCCAGCACGGATACACCTGTTGTATTTGATGGAAGGACATGTAACGATTGAGCTGGGAGAATCTTTAGCACTCTGGACAAAATGCTTAGCAGTATTTCGTCTGCCGCTACATTCTGAGTTCAAATTCCGCCGAAGTCGACTTTGCCTTTCATCCTTTCGGGGTCGATAAATTAAGTACCAGTTACGCACTGGGGTTGATATAATCGACTTAATCCGTTTATCTGTCCTTGTTTGTCCTCTCTGTTTAGCCCCGTGTGGGTAGTAAAAGAAATAGGTATTTCGTCTGCCGCTATGTTCTGAGTTCAAATTCCACCAAGGTCGACTTTGCCTTTCATCCTTTCGGGGTCGATAAATTAAGTACCAGTTACGCACTGGGGTTGATATAATCGACTTAATCCGTTTATCTGTCCTTGTTTGTCCTCTCTGTTTAGCCCCGTGTGGGTAGTAAAGAAATAGGAAAGACATGTAATGATTGGCCAAAGAGGTCCAGCAGCCAGTCTGGGAGCTACTTCCCTCGCTTTCATCATCTTTTTCCTTGTAGGGAACTTTTTGCGCATTGGCTGGTCAAACCAGGTTTGGACATAGCGCTGCCAGTCCTTGTGAAAATGGCCATTTGGCACCGTTTGGTTTCCAAGATGTGCCATACTGATAAACAATCCTATATTTTGTCTCTTGTAACTTGTATATTGTTTCAGACAAATATGGTTACAAAGACACATATATACGTAGGCATATATATGTAGAAGACGTGTACATATGCCATGCATGTCCCATTTTGTACGTACACCACACATCCACCATTTCGTATGTACACCACACATCCACCATTTCGTACACGCATGTCCCATGTATCCACCTTTTCGTACACGCATGCCCCATGTATCCACCATTTTGTACATGTATGTATATGTGTAAGTATAAATGTATATATAACATTTAATCCTTTTTCTTTCCTTTGTAGAAAACATTTTATGGTCCTAAGAAACGTTGGGCATCTTTTGCAGCACTTCTAAACCCTTTAGTATGGATGAATTTATGTAGAGCGAAAAAGAAAGGCGTAAGTGGTAACACATCTGGAGAAGGGAGACTTTTAGGGGGTAAGTTCATCATTTGTCCTGTTCTTTTTGCTTTTCTTTTTTTGTTGTCATTGGTGTGTGCCCATTCTGGGGTCACTGCCTTGGAAGGTTCAAGTTAAGTGATTCTCTGTTGGGGTCCATGTGTCCCCTGGGGGGGATGAAGCCCCTGAGATTTTGTTAAAATTTTGTGCAATAAATGGAGGGCAGTGAACTGGCAGAATTGTTTGCATGCAGGGCAAAATGCCCAGTGGTATTTCATCTGTTGGTGGCACGTAAAAAGCACCATTCGAGCGTGATCGTTACTGGCACGTGAAAGAACATCTGAGTGAGGTTGTAGCCAGTGCCACTGGACTGGCTCCTGTGCAGGTAGCATGTAAAAAACACCATTTGGGTGTGGCCATTGCCAGTACCACCTGACTGGCATGTAAAAGCACTCACTACACTCTCAGAGTGGTTGGCATTAGGAAGGGCATCCAGCTGTAGAATTTCTACCAGACCAGATTGGAGCCTGGTGCAGCCATCTGGTTCGCCAGTCCTCTGTCAAATCGTCCAACTCATGCCAGCATGGAAAGTGGACGTTAAATGATGCTGATAATGATGGTGATGCTCTGAGTTTAAATACCACCTTTTGGAGTTAATAAAATAAGTACCAGTTGAACACCAGGGTTGATTTAATCAGCTTACCTCCTATCCCGTAATTGCTAGCTTTGTGCCAAAACTTATGAGCAATAAATGAAGGGCAGTGAGATGTCGGAATTGTTAGATTGCAGGGCAAAATGCTTATTGGCATTTTTGTCTGTCTTTACATTATTCTGAGTTCAAATTCCACCAGTGTCAACTTAGACTTTTGTCCCTTTCGGGGGTTGATCAAATACATACCAGTCAAGCACTGTGGATTAATTGTGGGACCAGAGGTGGGACCCATACTGAGGATGGTTTGTCGTGGATTGTGTTCAGTGGGGTTGTTTTTTCTTGGAAATTTAATTTATGAGAAGATTAACCCTTTAGCATTTAATCCAGCCAAAAGTATTCTGCCTGTTTTATGTTCAAACTGGCCAGATCTGGTCTCTCACACCAACCCTACAATATCGTTTTAAAAATTAACAGCGACCTCATCGAATTCTCAGTTACAAGATAATGCATGATTAGATCAAAACAATGTGGATGAAAAAGCATTAATTTTGGTAGAATAATGTGAACACTAATGGGTTAATAAACAAAGGTTGTTTTTGTGTGGTGGAATAATTAATTACAAGGTGCATTTCAGACATTCTAAGACTTTTCCAGGTGAGACATTTATTAATTTCAATGAAGTACAAAACAAAAGTCTCCTTCAAGTAGGATCCTCTCATTTCAATATACTCGTAGCATTCCATCCACTTTGTGAATGTGTCAGGACCCTTGTCACAGCCTCTTGAAGTTCTCATTGGACTTATGATCGTAAGATTGTGGTTTCGATTCCTAGACCAGACAATGCTTTGTGCTCTTGAGCAATACACTTCATTTCACATTGCCCTATTCCACTCAGCTGGTAAAAAAATGAATAATCCTTTGATGGGCTGGTGTCCCGTCCAAGTGGGGAATTTACATGCCATGGAAACCAGCCCTTATGAGGTAACTTTACCTTGTCACAGCCTCTTTTGCCTTCTCAATGCCTTCAAAATAACAGTCCCTGAAGTTCTCCTTCAGTACTCCAACCATTTTGGTAAGGTTCCATGGCTGTTGTTGTTAAGCAACAAGATGGGTAAGGGTGATGGTCTTGGGCTTAGTGGCGGAAGACCCCAGATCGTGGCCCAAAAAAAAAAAACTTTGGTCGTCTTGTAGTCGAGGCCCTCGAAGTCGCTGGAAATGGAGATCTCCAGGTCCAAATTCTTGAACCACAGGTTCCATGGCTGTGACAAGGTGTCCAGGACCCTTGTCACAGCCTCTTCATCTTCAAAACAACTGCCCCTAAAGTTCTACTTCAGCTTAGGGAACAACCAAAAGTCACAAGGTCTGGACTATAGGGAGTGTGAAAGACAGTTTTGGTACCCATCGCTGTCGATTGCCAGGATATTCATCACCAAGCATCCTGAGAACAAAATTTGCACACGTTCAGATCTCCATGAATAATTCTGTGTACAGTTGATATGCCAACTCCAAGCCATGTGCTTATTGTCTTTTATAGATACACGATGGTCTTCATCCACAAAACTGCAAATTTTTCAACCAGCTTTGATGTACATCATTTACATTTGATGGATATTTGTCCTCATCTTGTTTGTTGTTAACACAACGTTTCGGCTGATATACCCTCCAGCCTTCATCAGGTGTCTTGGGGAAATTTCGAACCTGGGTTCACATTCCTAAGGTATTTGAGTCTCTACATCTACACAGGAAAGTTAGATGGTTTGAAAGACAAGCTAGTTTTTGATGGAGTTTCTCTATATGTCTCCATTGAAGTCTAATGTTGGCTCCGTAGCGATTAGATAATACAGTTCCATATTTAAGAGATGAGGAATTATGTACATTATTTATATTTGAAGGCTATTTGTCCTCATCTTGTTTGTTGTTAACACAACGTTTCGGCTGATATATCCTTCAGCCTTCTTCAGGTATCTGGGGGAAATTTCAAACCTGGGTTCTCATTCCTAAGGTATTTTTCGATATTATTATTTTTCGGGTCACTGCTAGGAATAATAATAACATCGAAAAATACCTTAGGAATGAGAACCCAAGTTTGAAATTTCCCTAAGACACCTGATGAAGGCTGGAGGGTTTATCAGCCGAAAGGTGTTAACAACAAACAAGATGAGGAGAAATATCCGTCAAATGTAAATAATGTACATAATTCCTCATCTCCTAAATATAGAACTGTATCATCTAATCGGTACAGAGCCGACATTAGACTTCAATGGAGACATATAGAGAAACTCCATCAAAAATTAGCTCGTCTTTCAAACCATCTAACTTTCCTGTTTAGATGTAGAGACTCAAAAATACCTTAGGAATGTGAACCCAGGTTCAAAATTTCCCCAAGACACCTGATGAAGGCTGGAGGGTATATCAGCTTAAACGTTGTGTTAACAACAAACAAAAATGAGGACAAATATCCGTCGAATGTCAATAATGTAAATATGACGATGGTGATATACTAAAATTACTATAATCTAAGTTCCTTTCCTAAAAAAGTCTTAAAACTTCTGGAATGCACCTTGTATGCTTAATTTTTGCCTGCAACTTCTGTTTTAAATATTTGACTCCATCTCTTTCCTTTTTCTTGTTTTACAGGAGTTTTCGTAATTGGTCCGGCAGAAGCGGGGATTTTGCTGGATCATCGAGAAAACAAGTTCGGAGACCACGTCAAGGCGGAGCTGATCAAGTCTGTCGTGGCACAGTTCAGGGGAACAGATAAAGACAAAGGCGGAGAAGGTACAGCAGTTGTGGAGAGTGCCGTCGATGAACCGAAGAGTGCATTTGGGGGCTTCTCTGACATCACCCGTGGCGTGACCGACTCGCTGCAAGATACAGCATCTGGTGCAACGAGTATGGCCAGCCAAGTGCAACAGAACGTCACGAGCGGAATTGAGGACGCAAAGCAGAGCGCCACTGACGAGATTGATCGTGCCAAGTCAGGCGTGGCAGAAACTGCGAGCGAAATGCAGCAGGACGTAGAGAGCACGGTCGCTGAAGGGAAAAAGAGCTTAGCAAGCGGTTTCGCTGATGCACGGAAATCAGCAACAGATAGTTACAGCGGCGTGACTAGTTCAATTGGTGATGCACAGAAAAGTGCAGTGTCAGGATTCAATGAAGCGAAGCAATCTGCAGTAAAAGGATATGGAGACGCTCGTAGCGGAGTCACAAGTACCATCAGTGGTGCACAAGAAAGTGCAGTATCCGGTTTCAATGAAGCGAAGCAGTCTGCGACTCAAGGACTCGGAGATATTCGCAGCGGCGTAACAAGCACCATCTCGGATACACAGAAAAGTGCGGTCACCGGATTCAATGAAGCGAGACAATCTGCTGTCAAAGGAGCCAGTGATATTCGCAGCGGTGTAACCAGCACCGTGTCTGATGCACAGAAAAGTGCAGTAACAGGATTCAATGAAGCGAAGCAATCTGCTGTCAAAGGAGTCGGAGATATCCGCAGCGGCGTAACCAGTACAGTCTCTGATGCACAGAAAAGTGCAGTCACTGGATTCAATGAAGCGAAGCAATCTGCTGTCAAAGGAGTTGGAGATATTCGCAGCGGCGTAACCAGTACAGTCTCTGATGCACAGAAAAGCGCAGTCACCGGATTCAACGAAGCAAAGCAATCTGCGGTGCAAGGAGCCAGTGATATTCGCCGAGGTGTGAGCAGCACTGTGAGCGATGCACAAAAGAGTGCAACATCTTCATTCAATGAAGCAAAACAATCGGCTGTCCAAGGGGCCGGAGATATTCGTAGCAGCGTTACAGGTGCGATTAGCGAAACACAAAAAAGTGCAGCATCTGGACTCGATGATGCAAAGCAGTCAGCGATGCAAGGGTACAGTGACATTCGTAGCGGAATAAGCAGCACCGCCAGTGATGCACAGAAAAGTGCAGTCACAGGATTCAATGAGGCACGAAAATCTGCAACTGATAGCATTGGTGACATTCGCAGTGGTGTGACCAGCTCGGTAAGCAGTGCACAGAAGAATGTAGTATCTGGAATCAATGATGCCAAACAATCTGCATCCCAGGGCCTTGGTGACATGCAGCAAAAGGTGACAGCCTCTGTTGCTGATGTGCAACGGAGCAGCGCATCTAGTTTTTCGTCAGCCAAGCAAGGCCTCACCTCCGGTGTTTCCAGTGCAAAGGGCAGCTTCAACACTGCCAAGGATGATGCGGCGAGCACTTTCTACGATGCCAAGCAGTCTCTCGATGACAGCGTGTCGTCATCCAAGCAAGCAGTCTGCGAGAGTGCAAACACCGTTCGTTCAGACGCAGATGCTGCAAAGAACCAACTAGCAAGCAGCGTCCAGTCGGCAAAGGATCTCGGTTCAGAAACTGCAGACAAGGCGAAACAGACCACGACCACAGAGGCAGCCGGTCTTAAGGGCACTCTAGACAAGTTCACCAAGGACCTGCCTGGCAAGGAAGATTTCCAAGAGGCCCTGGACATGGCTAAAGAGGTCGGCAAAGAGGAAATAAAGGATGTTATTGAACAAGTAAAAACCACAGCCGGGACTGCAGTATCGGATTATACGACGCAGTTCACCGATAAACTTGGTTCCTGGAGTTAAACAGACCGTGACGATGGCAATAAAGACATCGTCAGTGGAAGCTGTTGATCGGATTATATCACCATCGTCACCATCAGCAGCAAACACACTCACACACACACACGCATATAGATATACAAGCACATACACACATGCATACATACGCATAAATACAAACGTGTGTATATATGTATATGTGTAAAAACACGCACACACACACATATATACACTTGCATATACACACGTCGAAATACACACACAGGTACATTAACCCAAAGATACACATGTATAAACACAAACACATACTTATAAATGAATATATAAATACATACATATACACACACACGTTTCCAGGAATCAAAATGATTTATAAAAAAAAAGACAGGAAAAATACTGAAAAGAACCCATAAAAAAAATAAAGAAAAAGTACATAAAAAAAACATCAAAAATGTGTAAAATTTAAATGAATGAAGACCACGAAGAAGACGCCGCCGAAGAAGACGAAAGAGGGGGGAACTCCCCACTCTCCCCTCGTTAGCTCCCCGCTAAAGAAAAATAAATTGAACAGTGAAAAAAGAGAGAGAGAGAGGAGAGAGAGAAAGCAAGATCAGATGCTGTAATCTAAACTAATTGGATTCGTTCATTAAGTTACCTCCTGTTGCCGTCGCCCTCCCTCCCCCCTCGCCTTGCCAACCACCACCACCACCACCGTCGACGCCTCCACCACCATCACTTCCTTCAGCAGCAAGAAAAAACAAAGAGGAAAATGTTATATTGTTTAAAGGCGTCGGCTGGACTGTTACTATGGCAACAATGGCAACAACTAGTTGTGTAGTTTGCTGGGTTGGGCCGTGGTGTGTGTGTGTATGCGTGAGTAACATGTATATGCATGTGTAATGTATTTGTGCGCCTGTGTTTATATGCATGTCTGTATGTATGTATATATATATATACATATATATATAAGCAAATGTGAAGATATATACATGTATGCATGCATCTACAAGTGCATGTGTATATATTAAAGCATATGTATTTGTGTACATAAATATATATATATATATGTACATACATGCACATACATACACAGCCCATATCTATATATAGTGCAAACGTGCATGCACTCATAAGTGCATACACACATGGATCACACTTTCCAGTTGGTACCCAGGCATTTTCCATTATTTCAACTTCTTTCCTTAAACTCTGGACACAGAAAGGAATCGGTGAGAGGAGGAGGAAGAGGAAGACCAAGAAGAAGAGTAGGAGGGATTATCTGTCTGTCTCTGTGTGTATATCTATATCTCTCTCTCTCTCTCTTTATATGTCCTATGTATCCGTTAATCTGTCCTGTATTCCGACCGTTTCATGTCTGTCCGCAATAAATCTGCTGTAACGCTGTATATGTGTCGTTGAGGTACACTCGAGGCCCCTTTTTTTTTTTTCTCGCCCGTTCTCTCTCGACCAACGTTACCCATGTGACATCGGCCCAACTTTTCCCCACTGGGTTCACACGCGTACGTCCGGTCGAAATACATTCTGGCCTCACCTGCTTACATACCTTACCTGCCTACGACTTTTACCTGCCTAAACTGCCTTCCTGCATGCCTTTTTGTCTGTCTCTCCGTCTCTTGGTGTCCGTCCATCTCTGTTTTGTAAGTATGTGAGTGAACGCCTGAATGAATGCGTGCATGTTTGCCAGAGTGCCCATCTTTTGAAGCATGCAATTTTCCAAGAAGAAACAGTGAGAAAGTGTAAAGGAAAAGAAAAAAATTACAAAAAAAAATAATAATAATTTCCATGCATTGGTGTTGCAGTTTGGTGCAGCTTTGCGGTTGTTGAGAAGTGGTAGTAATAAAGGTTATTGTTATTATTATTCTCAATGGTTATCGCTATTCCATGCGAGGGCTCACTGCCGAATGACGGCGCCAGACTAAAAAGTCACTGACCCTGTCTGGGAGCCCGATGAAATCCTACCGCAGAATAACCCCTCGTTCATCGAATGTGATATCTGCAGACCTCCGCCAAACGCAGCCACCACCAACCACTCACTATCTCCCTCCCACCCACCCCGACATGTCCCTCTCCTCCCCTCTCCAACAAAAAACATATACAATACATTGACTGGAGAATGGAGAAAAAAAGCGTAATGAACAAAAATAAAGCCCTCCCCCTCCATTGCCATGGTCCCCACCCGAGAAAAAGTACAATTCAAATTACAGAAAAAGCTTCATAAAGAATAATATTTAAAAAAAATGAAAAATTACAATAAAAGTTTTGAAAATTTCCCCACAAAAAAAAATTAAAAAAAAAAAAGAAACTTTGATGTGTCTTTTGTTGTTATTATTATTATTATTATTATTATTATTATTATCTATATATTAATACGCTAAGGCTGAAATGTGTTAAACTGTCATGTGGTTAGCTGAAAGGAGAGACAAAGAACGAAAGAAAAAGTGGAAGAGAGAAGTGTTAACGACATGAGGTAGGGAGAAAGTAATAGTTGTTATGCTAGGATGCTGTCGAGTGGTTAGTTCAAAAGAGGGATCTTTTCCTTTTGAACGGCACTTTGTAACATAATTTCTAGGTAACTAAAAAGTTTTAAACTTCATATACTGGTAGAATGTGTTTATAAAACATCATTCTCTCTTTGCTTTATTGAGAAGATTCTATAGTTTGTAAGATATTTCATCTGAAATTTCGAGCATTTCGGCAATTTTAGCCAATCGATTACCTCCATTTAGGTAAATAACATTCTGTGCATAATGAATATGTCCCTCGTTTAAGAAACAGATTGGGTTTATTTACATTTGTGAAGAAAAAAAGATACCCTTCCCCAACCCCTAACCCTAAATCTAAAATAGATTGAAATGCAATAGATCGATACTGGGGCCATAATTATGGGTGACATTTTCATTTGACATCGCTAGAAAAAAATCCCATTTTCCGTAGCAGTGTCATAAGAAATTGTCACCCATAATTATAACCCTAGTATCAATCTATTGCATTTCAATCTATTTTAGGGTTAGGGGTGAGGGAAGGGTATCTTTTTTTCTTCACAAATGTAAATAAACCCAATCTGTTTCTTAAACGAGGGTCATATTCATACGGCACAGAATGCTTTTTAACTCAATAGACGTCATTGATTGGTTGAAATTGAAAAAAAAAAACAACAAATATCTTACAAACTATAGAATTTTCTCAATAAAGCCAAGAGAAAGAGATGTTTCATAAACACATTCTACCAGTATACGAAGTTTAAAATTTTTTTAGTTACCTAGAAATTATTTTACAAAGTGCCGTTCAAAAGGAAAAGATCCCAAAGGAGAAACAAAAAGAGGGAGAGTGTGTTTACTCTGAGAGGGAAGGGATAAAAAGTGGAGAGAGATAAACAAGTTAGAGGCATGTGGTATAATTGAAGTGAGAGGCAAAGAGAGAATGTTGACAGAAAGGGAATGTGGAAGTGGAAAGCAGTTGCATGATTTTAAACATCATACCAACCACATGGTTCCAGGTTCAGTCCCACTGCGTGGCACCTTGGGCAAGTGTCTTCTACTATAGCCTCGGGCCGACCAAAGCCTTGTGAGTGGATTTGGTAGCCGGAAACTGTAAAGAAGCCCATCGTATATATGTATGTATATATATATATATGCGTGTGTTTGTCCCCCTAGCATTGCTTGACAACTGATGCTGGTGTGTTTATGTCCCCGTTACTTAGCTGTCCGGTAAAATAGACCGATAGGATAAGTACTAGGCTTACAAAGAATAAGTCCAGGGGTCAAGTTGCTCGATTAAAGGCGGTGCTCCAGCATGGCCGCAGTCAAATGACTGAAACAAGTAAAAGAGCAAGAGTATATAATAGTATATTGTGACAGACAATAAGTTTTGTTGTGGTTACAGGTTTTAATGTTCAAATTTCTATATTTTCAATTGGTTGATGTATCTATGTGGATTGACTGTTTATTCAAGGACAGAAAATAGAAAGACAGATGGCTGATATATTGATACATAATTAAATTTGGTGTTGGAGAAGGCTTTTACGGATTCTATGGACAGCGAGACTCACCAATGGAGAAGTTCTTAAGCAAATAAGGCCAAAAATGTCGCTGGAAGCTAGGATCACCAAGCATAGGTTGGCATATTTCGGTCATATTATGCAGAGAAAATCCCTGGAGAAGGACATCATGCTCGGAATGGTCAGTGGCAAGAGAGGAAGAGGCCGACCAAGAACCCGCTGGCTTGACACCATCAAGAGTGATACCGGAATGGACATAGCCAATCGGAAAGAAGCGGCCCAGGATAGAACTGACTGGAGGACACTGATCCAACGAGTGACCGAGAGTCGACTTCGACTGAGCGGATATATATATAGAAAGAGAGATTTATATATATATATATATATTATGCGGGAAAAATCCCTGAGAAGGACATCATGCTCGGAATGGTCAGTGGCAAGAGAGGAAGAGGCTGACCAAGAACCTGCTGGCTTGACACCATCAAGAGTGATACCGGAATGGACATGGCCAGTCTGAAGGAAGCGGCCCAGGATAGAACTGACTGGAGGACACTGATCCAACGAGTGACTGAGAGTCGACTTTGACTGAGCGGATAGAAGAATTAAATCAGAGTGGAATAATTAAAAAATAAAATGGAACTCCATCAGTTATGATGACAAGGGTTCCAGCTGATCCGGTCAAAAGAACCGGCTCGAGAAACTAATGTGCAAGTGGCTGAGTACTCCACAGACATGTGTACCCTTAATGTAGTTCTCAGGGAGATTCAGCATGACATAGAGTGTAACAAGGCTGGCCCTTTGAAATACAGGTACAACTCATGTTTGCCAGCCAAGTGGACTGGAGCAACATGAAATGAAGAGCCTTGCTGAAGGACACAACACATTGCCAGGAACTGAACTCCTGATCTTACGATTGTAAGCCAAATGCCCTAACCACTAAGCCATGGGGAAACAACCTTAGTAAATAACTGTAGATGTTACCTTTTTATATGTAACAGCTCAAAGGCTGAGGCCATACTGGGGCAATGCAATAATTACCGTAAATCCTCGAGTATAATCCGCATTTTCCCCCCAAAATTTAAAGGTCAAAATCCCTAGTGCATACTATATACGAAGTTAAAAATGAAAATTATTTTCTAAGAAATGTCCGAGTCTCTATTTGCTGTCCGGCAATGTTTATTCAGACGCATTTTGGGATGTGGGGCACGAAAATCCCTTAAGCTAAGCCTGAAAGCAATGAAGTCATAAAAGAATCATCCATTATTAAACGTTATTACTGTTATTTCTTTATTTTCTGCAAACAAAATGCACAAAAAAGCTACACGTTTGCATTATGTTATATATACAATAATAATAAAGGACGTTACCCTATACATTTTTACAAACCAAGGACATTATATAGACCTCCTTGATTTAAGTTAGAGAAGGGGTGCATATTATACACAAGGTTTAGGTTTTTCAGAGGTACAGCCCACAAAAAATCCCTTAAGCTAAGCCTGAAAGCAATGAAGTCATAAAAGTATTCAGAATAACATGTAACAAAAACAATTTGCAAACATATTTACATTCCCATATAACAGTTAAGAACATCAACATTATTGTATTACGCATGCGCAGAAGTGTTTGTTCGACTAGATGCTGCTGGCTTAATTATGCACGACTCAAGTTAGAGAAGGGGTGCGTATTATACTCAAGGTTTAGGTTTTTCAGAGGTACAGCCTCCTAAAAATCCCTTAAGCTAAGCCTGAAAGCAATGAAGTCAAAAAAGAATCATCCATAACTTGCAGTAAACAACATTTATTAAAATAAAAATATTCTAAACACAGAATATGTAACAAAAACAATTTGCAAACATATTTACATTCCCATATAACAGTTAAGAACATCACCATTATTGTATTACGCATTCACGGAAGTGTTTGTTCGACTAGGTGCTGCTGGCTTAATTATGCACGACTCAAGTTAGAGAAGGGGTGTGTATTATACACAAGGTTTAGGTTTTTCAGAAGTACAGCCTCCTAAAATTCCCCTGCGTATTATACTCGAGGATTTATGGTATTTAGTTATTTGGTTTAAATTTTTATCCATATTGTTAGATACAGATATGGAAGAAGAATGTAATAGGTAGGTAGGAAGATGGATAGATTGATTGATTGCCACTTCAATACTGCATATGTGGATTTTTGCATCTACTCAAGAATAAAATGTGTTGTATGGTAAGAAGTTTGCTTCCCAACGACATGGTTCCAGGTTCAATCCCACTGTGTAGCACCTTGGGTAAGTGTCTTCTACTATGGCCTCAGGTTGACCAAAGCCTTGTTCCCCTCCCCCCCACTACCATTGCTTGACAACTGATGTTGGTGTGTTTACATTCCTGTAACTTAGCAGTTTGGCGAAAGAGACTAATGGAATAAGTACTACGCTTACAAAGAATAAATCCTGGGGTCGATTTGTTTGACTAAAGGTGGTGCGCCAGCAGACTGAAACAAGTAAAAAAAAATAGGGAATTTCATACTCTCTTTTATTTGTTTCAGTCATTTGACTGCGGCCATGCTGGAGCACCGCCTTTAATCGAGCAACTCGACTCTGGGACTTATTCTTTTGTAAGCCCAGTACTTATTCTATCGTCTCTTTTGCCGAACCGCTAAGTAACAGGGACATAAACACACCAGCATCGGTTGTCAAGCAATGCTAGGGGGACAAACACAGACGCACAAACACACATGCATATATATATATATATACATATATACGACGGGCTTCTTTCAGCTCCCGTCTACCAAATCCACTCACAAGGCTATAGTAGAAGACACTTGCCCCAGGTGCCATGTAGTGGGACTGAACCCAGAACCATGTGGTTGGTAAACAAGCTACTTACCACACAGCCACTCCTGCGCCTATACAATCATACAATTTTCAAAATAAATACAGAATTTCAAAGGGTGCAGCAGAAAAGTTGCCCTGATTTCAAAGGTTTATAAAAAAAAAAACATGAAGATACAAGAAAGAAGCTTTGTATTTCTATGAAATGCAAGATGCTCTCCACTCCAAGCCATGATGAGTACTACCTGGAATTAGAAAAGAAAATGGCATTTAATGAACATCATAGAAATACGAAGTTTCTTTAAGCATCTTCATGTGTTTTCATTGACCTTTGAAATCAGGGCAATTTTTCTGCTGCTCCCTATACTAGATATAGTTAACCGTTTCATTACCAACCCAGCTGAAACCGGCTCTGGCTCTCTAGTACAAATGTCTTGTTTTCATAAGATCTGAATTAAAATCTTCCACCAAACCTTAGTCACAATTTATGTTCCTAACACTAGCTGAATGATAACAAAGTTATTTCACTAAATTCTTTGTTATATTTAAAATTAATTGAAAGAAACACAGAGCATCTCAACAGAAATATGGTAACAAAAGGGTTAAGATATATAATAGAGAAACAATTCTTAACCCTTTTGGTACCAACCCGGCTGAAACCAGCTCTGGCTTTGTAGTACAAATGTCTTGTTTTCATAAGTTTTGAATTAAAATCTCCCACCAAACTTTAGTCACAATTTATGTTCCTAACACTAGCTGAATGATGACTAAGTTATTTTACTAAATTCTTTGTTACATCTAAAATAATTGAGAGAATCCAGAGCATCTCAAAATAAATATGGTAACAAAAGGGTTAAGGCAGCAAGCTGGCAGAACTGTTAGCACACTAGACAAAATGCTTAGGAGGAATTTGTCCATCTTTATGCTATGAGTTCAAATTCTGTGAAGGTCAATTTTGCCTTTCATCGTTTTGGGGTCAGTGTAATCAACTAGACCTAGAGCTGGATTAAGCAAAATAAGCATGGGCTTAGGGCATCAAGAGAAGTAGGGGGGGGGGGCCCCACAGAAATGGTAAATGGTTTACAGTACAAAAGAAATCTCTATAAACTTTGCTAAA
The DNA here is from genome assembly GCF_006345805.1 of Octopus sinensis. NCBI lineage: Eukaryota > Metazoa > Mollusca > Cephalopoda > Octopoda > Octopodidae > Octopus > Octopus sinensis. The sequence continues at coordinate 7,668,052 of NC_043023.1, forward strand.
ATAATATACAATTTTCATCATCCCACTACCAAGTATGACATCACCCCTTCCTTTCTCATTCATAAACACAAGAGTATTATTATAGTAGATTATCTAGGTAACCATAGGAGCTATGTAATGTGGTTGGTAAACAAACTACTTACCACACAGCCACTCCTGCTCGTGAAATTAACGTTTAAGTGGCTGAGTAATCCACAGACACGTGTACCCTTAACATAGTTCTCGAGGAGATTCAGCGTGACACAGAGTGTGACAAGGCTGGCCCTTTGAAATACAGGTACTACTCACTTTTCCAGCTGAGTGGACTGGAGTAACGTGAAATAAAATGTCTTGCTCAAGGACAGAACGCATCGCTGGGAATTGAACTCATGACCTTACAATCCAGAGCCGAATGCCCTAACCACTAAGCCACGGGCCTTCACAATACACATACCTTTAATGTAGTTCTCAAGGAGATTCAGCATGACATGGAGTGTGGCATTGTTGGCCCCTTTGATATACAGGTACAGCTTACTTTTTCCAGCTGAATGAACTGGAGCAATGTGAAATGGAGTGTCTTGCTCAAGGACAAAATCTGCTGCCAGAAACTGAACTTGCAACCTTAAGATTATGAGCCGAATGCCTGAATCATGAAGCCACGTGTTTTCATGATAAGTGTTGCAGTTGATCCAATCAACGGAACAGCCTGCTCATGAAATTGACTAGCAAGTGGCTGAGTACTCCACAGATGTGTTTACCCTTAATGTAGTCCTTAGGGAGATTAAGCACCGGATCTTTTCAGTTTGAACAGCAGCTTTTTAACATAATTTCCACGTAACTAAACACTTTTAAACTTTGTATACTGGTAGAATGTGTTTATAAAACATCTTTTTCTCTTGGCTTTCTTGAGAAAATTCTATAGTTTGTAAGATATTTGTTGTTTTTTTTTCTGCAATTTCAACCAATCAATGACGTCTATTGAGGTAAAAAAAACATTCTGTGCCATATGAATATGTCCCTCGTTTAAGAAACAGATTGGGTTTATTTACATTTCTGAAGAAAAAAAAGATACCCTTCCCCCCACCCCTAACCCTAACCCTAAAACAGATTGAAATGCAATAGATCGATACTAGGGTCATAATTATGGGTGACAATTTCATATGACACCGCTAGAAAAAACTGCCGTTCAAACCGAAAAGATTCTAAGCACCTCCCAACAAATGTGACAAGGCTGGCCCTTTGAAATACAGGTACAAGTCATTTTTGTCAGCTGAGTGGACTGAAATAAAGAGTCTTGCTCAAGGACACAAAAGCTGGCACTCTGTCGGTTACAATGATGAGGATTCAGGTTGATTTGATTGATGGAACAGCTTGCTTGTGAAATTAATATGCAGGAGTGGCTGTGTGGTAAGTAGCTGGCTTACCAACCACATGGTTCCGGGTTCAGTCCCACAGCGTAGCACCTTGGGCAAGTATCTTCTACTATGGCCTCGGGCCGACCAAAGCCTTGTGAGTGGATTTGGTAGACAGAAACTGAAAGAAGCCCGTTGTATATATAGGCATAGGAGTGGGTGTGTGGTAAGTAGCTTGCTTACCAACCACATAGTTCTGGGTTCAGTCCCACTGTATGGCACCTTGGGCAAGTGTCTTCTACTATAGCCTCGGGCCAACCAAAGCCTTGTGAGTGGATTAGGTAGACGGAAACTGAAAGAAGCCCGTCATATATATAGGCATAGGAGTGGGTGTGTCGTAAGTAGCTTGCTTACGAACCACATGGTTCTGGGTTCAGTCCCACTGCGTAGCACCTTGGGCAAGTGTCTTCTACTAGAGCCTGGGGCTGAACAAAGCCTCGTGAGTGGATTTGGTAGAGGGAAACTGAAAGAAGCCTGTCGTATATATGTGTGTGTGTGTTTGTGTGTCTGTCCCCCTCAACATCGCTTGACAACTGATGCTTGTGTGTTTACATCCCAGTAACTTAGCAGTTCGGCAAAAGAGACCGATAGAACAAGTACTAGGCTTACAAAGAATAAAGCCTGGAGTCGATTTGCTCGACTAAAGGCGGTGCTCCAGCATGGCCGCAGTCAAATGACTGAAACAAGCAAAAAAAAAAAAAAGAGTAAGTGGCTGAGCACTCCACAGACAGATGTACTCTTAATATATTTCTCAGGGAGATTCAGCATGACAGAATGCAACAAGGTCTGCTCCTTTGAATTACACGTAGAACGTATTTTTTGCCTGCTGAGCAGAGTGGAGTAACAAGAAATGAAGTGTCTTGCTCAAGGACATAACTAACCACCGGCAAAGAAACTCATAACCTTATGACTGAGCTTAATACCCTAATCACTCAGTCACACACCTTCACCGTGGAAATCAGAGCAATATAGAAGAGAATATCATCAAAGACTGCGTGTACTTCCATCCCATGCAGCTGTGGTAGGTTATACAAAGGTGAAACATGCCGCCGCCTCAAAATAAGGGTAGACGAACATTGCAAAGCTGTGACACGAGGAGATATTGATAAATCGGGTATAGCTAATCATGTATGGAAAAATGGAGACCACCTCCCCCTGTGGGATGAAGTTAAAATAATAGACAGAGAACACCACTGGAAAATACGAAAACTAAAAGAAGCAGCAGATATGCTAGGACACAACAACCTCTTAAGCAGACCGAATGCAGATATGAATAGCATATGGGAACCAGTATTAAAAGAGCGCGGGCTACAAACCGCAAGACTCCAAGTTCGATTCGAAGACCACCCCATCGGTCAACATCACTTACTTGCCCTCCTACTTAATCAAATCAAACTCTACATAGTCCCCTAATATTACCCCGTAACGTCTCTCAAGTTCCTTTTTCTTCTTGCTGTCTAATCTCCCATATATCAATACGTAATCGTTCTTAAGTTCATCTTGAAGTTCATTCAGTTGGCATTTAGTTAGTACCACCTCCATATCCTCACCCAGTTATCTAGCAATTCAGCCTTTCCCCAGTCTTTCATTATTTTAAACTCGCAGTATCGCCCGGCGTTGCTCGGGTTTGTTTCGACCCTTTAGAATTGGAATTTTTGAAAAGTAAAAATTTTGCATTATGTAGCTTGTTATTCTCTTTAAGCGAACAATTTTCTGGTTGAAATACACCGAAAAATGACGACACAGCAGTGAAAAAATCGTAAAATATAGGGATTTTCATAGAAAAAAAGTACTTTTTTTATATAAATAATTTTTGGTGTTAACATGGTCCGATTTGAATTTTTTCTTCTACGGAAGGAAGAGCAAGCCTTCTTCTATCATACTCTCAATTTTGGGCAACTTGCGCCGCAGGGTCTCGGAGGAGATAGTGTTAGTTGAAGGCTACCAAACCTGCCATACACAGACAACTTCAGCTTTATATATAGAGAGAAATATAAATTTTCATCATTTATAATACCTACATAATGTTCTTCGGGACGGGAGTTTTCTGTGTTGTTTTCTGTTTTCTTGTTGGTGGTGAGTGGGTAGGTTTGGTGTCTGCAGGGGAAGGGTGGGCCACAAAGGGTACAGGTGGTGCACATGGAAAGTAACATATTCTCTTTCTTTGTTATGGAACTATTTAAGAAGAGTGGTCCCGGTGTGCGCACTCGCGCATCCGTGCTAGCTAGTCGTGACTAGTCGATCCTACAACGACTACCTAGCAAAGTAAATAAAACACAAAACCACAAAGTAAGGATCGACTAGTCACGACTAGCTAACGCGGATGTGCAAGTGCGCGCACCGGGACCACTCTTCTCAAATAGTACCCCTTGTTATTAAGTTCACAGAATTCTCAAGTTATCCTGAACGGCTCTAACTATTCATAACAAATTCTTCACTTGACATTCCAGTTATCGCTGCAAAGAGTTTATTTATGTCGATTTATCTGGCTTGCCGATTTATTTGGTCTTTTCGGCAGAACCCATATTCACCTTCGTCCTTTAAGGCAGTTGAACTCGTGTAAATATATTTTTAGTGAAACCGAATCAATTCATGTTTTTCAGACTGAAGTCGAATGTTCTTTAATGTTTGTACACTGTAAACATCCTTTTTGCAAACAGTCCTTCAGCTTTCTTAAAGGATGTTAAAATAAATTATTTTATTAGAACAAAACAATGTTCCGGCTGATATACCCTCCAATCTTCTTCAGGTGTCTTGGGGAAATTTTGAACCTGGGTTCTCATTCCTAAGGTATTTTTCAATGTTATTATTATTATTATTATTATTATTGTTAAGACGAAGACCGTTCGCTCAACAAACAAACAAAAAAGCAGTAACTGAATTAACTTTCGATCTGAAGGTGTGTTCTAACCTTGGGCGGGAGTTTTTGCTTGGACACCAACCCTACCTGGTCAACTAACTTGCACTCCAGTGAAAAAATATTTTTATCGAGTCTTCCTTCAGTTCATCTTTGGTGTTACAAGGTGTTTTGTTAGTCTCTCGCTCAACTGCGCCCCTCACATAATAACCAAGGGGGTTGCAGTCTAGGGAGTTAGGTGGTTAGAAGTTAGGGGTGATGTGGTCGCAGAAATTGTCTGACTGCCATGACATGGTTTTCCTGCTTCCATGCCCTGTTGCCAGACACAGGGTCTTCCAGCAGCCCAACTCTTGACCCAGGGTAGCATTACCTCCTCCAGGTACTTGATGTAGGTCTCCGTGTTGAGTGTGAAGCTGTGTGGGAAGATGAATGGAGGCATAACGCCACCATCACTAGTGATCACCCCAAACACCATGATGTTGACTGGATGTTTGATTTTTATCCCTCTCAGTACATGTCTTCAGATTGCACTGTCCTCATATTAACAACCAATAACGTTCTGAGTTCAAATTCCACTGAGGTCGACTTTACCTTTCATCCTTTCGGGGTTGATAAATTAAGTACCAGTTACGCACTGGAGTCGATATAATCGACTTAATCCCTTTGTCTGTCCTTGTTTGTCCCCTTGTGGGTAGTAAAGAAATAGTTATTTCGTCTGCCATTACGTTCTGGGTTCAAATTCCGCCGAGGTCGACTTTGCCTTTCATCCTTTCGGGGTTGATAAACTAAGTTCCAGTTACGCACTGGGGATCGATATAATCGACTTAATCCCTTTGTCTGTTCTTGTTTGTCCCCCTCTATGTTTAGCCCCTTGTGGGCAATAAAAAAATAAGATTAACAACCAAACATTCTGAAATGTTCGTATTGGAGATTCTGGTGCGAATGCCAAGCAATACATTATGTCGTTTCCAAATTTCTGGCAGAGTGAATTGCGATATGATGCTGTTTTACTCACAGATGGTGTCCAACTGACCCAAACATACTGTGTAGTTGACAAAATCAAAAACAAAGTGCATGCATGATATTAAAAATATAAAAGGGCAACAATTTACCCATCAGATCCTCTGTATGTGTGTGTGTGTATATATATATATATATATATATATATATATATATATAAACATGTTAGTGTTTGTGTGAAACAAGTCAAAGTGTATTAAAACAATATCTTTTACATACCTGCTAAAATTACTGGATATATAGATCCCAGGATATATAAGCTCTAAGCTGCAAAACAGTTTTGCCCTTAAGCAATTTTTGGCGCCGAAATTTTGAGCGGGTAACAAGTACGCTTCGATTTCGTATGGAGGGAGAGTGGGGAAGAGTGAGTGAGTAAAGGTGTATTTTGTCGTTTGTTTTATTTTTAAAAAATTATTTTTGGCCTGTACAGTATAAATTTTGGGATCTTTTCGGTTTGAACGGCAGTTTTTTCTAGAGGTGTCATATGAAATTGCCACCCATAATTATGACCCTAGTTTAGATCTATTGCATTTCAATCTGTTTTAAGTTTAGAGGTGGGGGAAGGGTATCTTTTCTTCTTCAGAAATGTAAATAAACCCAATCTGTTTCTTAAACGAGGGACATTTTCATACGGCACAGAATGTTTTTTTTTTACCTCAATAGGCGTCATTGATTGGTTGAAATTGCAGAAATTGAAGAAAGAAACAGCAAATATCTTACAAACCATAGAATTTTCTCAATAAAGCCAAGAGAAAAAGATGTTTTATAAACACATTCTACCAGTATACGAAGTTTTAAATTTTTAGTTACCTAGAAATTATGTTTAAAACTGCCGTTCAAACAGAAAAGATCCATTTTTTCTTCTACAGAAGGAAGAGCAAGCCTTCTATCATACTCTCAATTTTGGTCAACTTGCGCCACAGGGCCTTGGAGGAGATTGCACACGTTTATTCATTGGCAATATGTTTTGTCTTCGGATAATCTATAATGTTCTCTGGTGTAAGGTACAGTAAAAGTTCCAATCTGGGTGAACACAATGTAAAATAAATTCAGAAAAATAGCAACAGCTGCTTCTTTTTAAAGGGTAAAAATATTGTGAAGAAGATGATGGTTGTTGCTGTTGCTGTTGAGCGAACGGTCTTCATCCCAGAGCTCGCAAGATGGGAGAAGTCCGAAATGTGGTCCTTTGCTATTTGTAAGACCTGCAGAAGAGAAAGCAGGTCAACCCCCGACACCGAGAGCATCGATGGATGGATGAATGCGCACCCAGGCTCAGCGGTTGCGTAGGAAGTCGGGGGACAAGAAACAAGAAGAAAGAGTGAGAGAAAGTTGGGGCGAAAGAGTACAACAGGAGTCGCCACCACCCCCTGCTGGAGCCTCGTGGAGCTTTAGGTGTTTCTGCTCAATAAACACACACAACGCCCGGTCTGGGAATCGAAACCGCGATCCTCCGACCGCGAGTCCGCTGCCCTAACCAGCGGGTTGTTGCTGATGGGATGGTTGCGGTAGCTTCTTGGTTTCAATTAGAGTCTACAGAAATAATGTATGAACTTGTGCGATGTTAATGCTTCGAATTTATTTTTAACTAGCAGTATCGCCCGGTGTTGCTCAGGTTTGTAAGGGAAATAACTATATAAGCATTTTTTGAGAGTTATAGCCAAAAAATAGCAAAAAATGCATTAAAAATGGAAAAGAAATTATGGTAAATTTTTTTTAAATCGTTGACTCATCGTAGACATTTTTTGAGAGTTACTTCCCTTATATAATAGCGAAAAAAATGCATTAAAATGGAAAAAAATGATGGTAAATTTTTTTTTAAATCGTAGATTCATCGTAGACGCGCGCTAATACCCAGAAGGGCTCGATATGAATCACGACTATAAGATACCCGGTTTTGGTTAAACTGCACCGCAAAATGTGGGAGTAGTTAGGAATCTAAATCGTAGGAGACAGACAGCACACAACCTCTCTTTTATATATAAAGATTGTGATAATGAAACTATCGGTTCAGTCCTTACCGCCAAAATTCATTTATCTAGCAAAAGAACCCCTACACACACCTACATAATTTCAGAAGCATAGCAACAGTTGCTTCTTGTTGTGAAGATGATGATGATGATCGTTGCTGATCGGATGGTTGACACACACACATATCTACACATAGACACACACACATATCTACACATAGACACACGTAGATAAACATAGACGAAGTCGCTTTTTGGAAGTATGTTAGAGATTTTAGTAGACGTATTACAGAGAATCATTCAATATCGTGTTTGCTTCTATGAAAATCACGGCGATCCTTCGGTATAGATACCGTAAGTACCAGAAGTGGTTTTGCTTACATTTCTGAAGATAACAGAAACCCTTTTCTCCCACCCTTAACCCTAACCCTAACCCCCCATATATATATTAAAAAAAACACTTTCTTGAAACGTATCCGGTACCTATACCGAAGTTACGCCAAAATCGCTTACCATAAATCCTCGAGTATAGTCCGCCCTTGAGTATAATGTGGAGGGGATTTTTAGGGGGCTGTACCTCTGAAAAACCTAAACCTTGTGTATAATACGCACCCCTTCTCTAACTTGAATCAAGGAGGTCTATATAACGTCCTTGGTTTGTAAAACTGTATACGGTAACGTCCTTTCTTATTATTGTATATATAACATAATGCAAACGTGTAGCTTTTTTGTGCATTTTGTTTGCAGAAAATAAAGAAATAACAGTAATAACGTTTAATAAATGTTGCTTACTGCAAGTTATGGATGATTTTTTTATGACTTCATTGCTTTCAGACTTAGCTTAGGGTATTTTCGCTCCCGACATCACAAAATGCGTCTGAATAAACATTGCCGGACAGCAAATAGAGACTCGGACATTGCTTAGAAAATTAAATTTCATTTTTAACCTCGTATATAATACGCACTAGGGATTCTGACCTTTAAATTTGGGGGAAAAATGCAGATTATACTCGAGGATTTACGGTACTTTTAAAGCGAAAAAACAAAACTGACATATACAACAGGTTTGCTGTTTCCCTTGTTTTAGCTTTTCATTTTCTGTGAGTTGTAGAGATTGTTTCACTTGCGCACCCTTTATTGATGAGTAGAGAGGGGTGTGTGTATCAATTTTGGAGTTTTTCAGGATGCATATATTCCTTATGCATTCCAAAACGGAGTTGTTGAATTTCATGTATGGGGTATCAAAAGTTTCAGTACTATTTCCATTACTAACTAAACTTTATTTTCATTGACATATTTGGATTACTCTCTCTCTTTTTACTCTTTTACTTGTTTCAGTCATTTGACTGCGGCCATGCTGGAGCACCTCCTTTAGTCTAGCAAATCGACCCCAGGACTTATTCTTTGTAAGCCTAGTACTTATTCTGTTTGTCCCTTTTGCCGAACTGCTAAGTTACGGGGGATGTAAACACACCAGCATCGGTTGTCAAGTGATGTTGGGGGAACAAACACAAACTCATAAACACACACATACATATATACGATGGGCTTCTTTTAGTTTCCACTCACAAGGCTTTGGTCGGCCCGAGGCTATAGTAGAAGACACTTGCTCAATGTGCCCCGCTGTGGGACTGAACCCGGAACCATGTGGTTGGTAAGCAAGCTACTTACCACACAGCCACTCCTGCGCCTATATAAAAAGTCAATAGACAACATATTCCCAATATAAAATAGTGTACATTTAAACACAAGAGAAACTATCTTTAACAGGTAATTTTACATGCTAGAAGAAGCAGTCAAAATGACCAAAACCACATAGAAGAACAATTTTCGAAGGGAATGAAAAATAAGAACTTTTACCTAGGTTTCGAATTATTTTAGCCTAGCAAATTATTTTATTTGCTAAAATAATTCGAAACCTAGGTATAACCGTAAAAAAATAACAAGGTAAAAGTTTTTATTTTTCATTCGCTTCGAAAATTGCTCTTAAATGTGGTTTTGGCTGCTTCTTCTAGCGTGTAAAATTACCTGTTATAGGTAGTTTCTCTTGTGTTTAAATGTATACTATTTTATACCTATACATAGTATAGCATTGCTGCTACAGATTGTCCATGTCTCCTGTACCACCAGGTTATTTAAAGGTGGTGAGCTAGCAGAATTGTTAGCACACCGGGCGAAATGCTCAGCAGTATTTCGGCTGCCATTACGTTGAGTTCAAATTCCGCCAAGGTCGACTTTGCCTTTCATCCATTCGGGGTCGATAAATTAAGTACCAGTTATGCACTGGAATCGATGTAATCGACTTAAAACCTATGTCTGTCCTTGTTTGTCCCCTCTATGTTTAGCCCCTTGTGGGCAGTAAAGAAATAGGTTATGAAGAGGCTCGCCACACTGACATGGATAGCTGCTCATGACATGCATATACAATTTTTTGTTGAAATTCTGTGTGGTTTTTCAAAGTGGTTTTCACCTGTGGCATGCACCATCATCTTTTTCACCTGATTGCTGTTCTCTGGTCGATATGGCCCAGCACCTCTAGAGCTGGGCTATAGTGCTGTGGTGATTTTCATTGTTCAACATCAATGGAAATTGTAGCTGTGATACCAGTGCCGGTGGCACGTAAGAGAACCATCCGAACGTGGCCGTTGCCAGTGCCACCCCGACTGGCCTCTGTGCCGGTGGCACGCAAAAAGTACCATCCGATCGTGGCCGTTGCCAGCCTCATCTGGAACCTGTGCAGGTGGCACATAAAAAGCACCCACTACACTCACGGAGTGGTTGGTGTTAGGAAGGGCATCCAGCTGTAGAAACATTGCCAGATCAGACTGGGCCTGGTGCAGCCTTCTGGCTTCCCAGACTCCAGTTGAACCGTCCAACCCATGCTAGCATGGAAAGCGGACGCTAAATGATGATGATGATGATGATGATTCTTGAATGGCTTTGTTTCCTCATAACTTTCAGAAAAATGTATATTTTTTACTGAAATTTTCTACAAATACATTTCAGATGGTGTAGGTTAAGATTATATCAGAATTTATGAAAGAAAACTTCTCAGGAATGGACGAAGAAATTTCGGAAAATTCACACAAGCTGGCTTTGTTTTTTCAAACTTTCAGAAAAACCACTCCTGTGCCTAATTTTTTGCATACAGATTTGAAATTTTGTCAGTGGGTGCTTATATACCTGTGGTTTACAGTTATGTAATTTTAGCTGATCTTTCTGATTAAATTTGATTTTTATGGGCAGGTAAATTTAATCAACAGGTGTAAAAGCAATGGTATTATGGATAAACATTAAAATTGAAATTCTTAATGCATCTTAATGATTTGTTACTGAAATTATCTCAGATGTCAACCGCCAACAATTTTGCCACTTTTCAAGATGAGTTACATTAATTTGAATTAATTAAAATACAGGTATAATTTGTATAAGATTTTATTCTTTCTTTGAATTTCATTCAAACATTTTCATTGAAAAAATTCATTTACTAGTGAATATACCATGTACTCTTATACAATTTACATTTACATGACAAAATGCATCTAATAAAAAAAATCTCATCAACAGGTGAGATAAAGGTAAATACAGGTGTGTAACATACTGAAAATTAATATGTACTTCGCACTTTCACATATTTGTAATAAAATGAAAGGAATATACGATAGTTACAGAGATGTACTTGCATAGCAAGTCACCTGATCTGAGATTGTGTGCTGGAACAAAAACAATTGTAGTGTGGAAGGTGTTTATAAGCCATTTAATAAACACACAAAATCCATTAGATTCACTTCAACATTTAAATTTAATTTGTCAAAATATTTTTGTCGCTTTGAGACCGCGACCTGTTCACTGACAAAATTCCATGCTGCATATCTCAATATACAACAAAATATAGTTATGGCTTATTTCTATCATGAAATGGTCCAAATTTTGAGCGGGTAACAAGTACGCTTTGATTTCGTATGGAGGGAGAGTGAGGAAGAGTGAGTGAGTAAAGGTGTGTTTTGTCGTTTATGTTATTAAAAAAAAAATTTTGGAGGGCCTGTACAGTATAAATTTTGGGATCTTTTCGGTTTGAACGGCAGTTTTTTCTAGAGGTGTCATATGAAATTGTCACCCATAATTATTACCCTAGTATCGATCTATTGCATTTCAATCTGTTTTAGGGTTAGGGGTGGGGGAAAGGTATCTTTTCTTCTTCACAAATGTAAATAAACCCAACCTGTTTCTTAAACGAGGGACATATTCATACGGCACAAAATGTTTTTTTACCTCAATACACGTCATTGATTGGTTGAAATTGCAGAAATTGAAGAAAAAGAATCAACAAATATCTTACAAACTATAGAATTTTCTCAATAAAGCCAAGAGAAAAAGATGTTTTATAAACACATTCTACCAGTATACGAAGTTTAAAACCTTTACAGAAGGGCACTTTGTAAAACAAACACATATATGAGGTCTTAATCTGATATCATTTTGTAGTTTTTCAGTTTTTGCAGCGAACAGTCTGCAAACATTTTTCCTTCCATTTATTTTCATCACTTTATGGAAATTATTTTCTCTGTTGATGTCCACCTCAGTTGAAGAAAAGCTGTCACGTAACTGAGATGTGATGTCAACCTGAAATTTTAAATGGTTACAATCCTTCGGTGACAGAAGTACCTTGTGGCTTTTTACAAAAACACTATATGAATTTAGAAATATTGAATTTCTAAATGTCTCAGAGAGACATAAGCGGTGGTGGAGCGATATAGTGGTCGTATACGGTCAACTCAATGTGACAGTCCCATAAGGGAATTACACCACCGCTATTTAGCCCTAGGAAATATAGCCCTTTGCAAATATAAGGACACAGAAAATGTGTCAGAGCCGACAGGAGTCATCGATGTTTCCTTTGGCTAAATGACGGTGGGGACTGTCACATTGAGTTGACAGTATACGACCACCACTTATGTCTCTCTGAGACATTTAGAAATTCAATATTTCTAATTTTGGTGATCAGTAATTAAATTTTACTGATAATATTTGCGAAGTGGTTGCAGTCATCTAAGCAAGTGAGGCAGGCTACCCTGAACTGACGATGAGCAATACACTCAGAAACATATGTCTTCAGGTGCCTTGTCCCGGCTTGCGGGGGTGATTGCCTCCCCTTTGCAAATATACGGACAAAGAAAATGTGTCAAAGCCAACAGGAGACGTCAATGTTTCCTAGGGCTAAATGACGGTGGTGTAATTCCCTTACGGGAGTGTCACATTGAGTTGACAGTATACAACCACTATATGAATTATATTTCGGTTTTGGATTTGGTTTGCAAGATTCTTTATGAGTTCGTGTGTTGAAGCATATTCTGTTGTGTCTGGGGAGAGTCATTTTCTTTTTGTGCCTTAAAACACACCCACTGGTAAAATTTCCACTATTGAAAAGGTTGCAAGACACAACGAAAATTTTAGGAAATAAAAATAAGAAAATAGTGGGAATTTTCCCGGTGAGTGTGTTAAATTATAAGGCACAAAAAGAAAATGACTCTCCCCAGACACAACAGAGTATATGAATTAACTATAGTTAAATTCACTAAAAACCACAAAATGTACCTCCATCATTTCTTCCCAAGTTGTCCAACTGGGTAATATGCCCGATATATATACCCATATATTTATTATAGCAAATATTCACTGTGGGTTTCCGGATCTTTTCCTTTTGAACGGCACATGTCAACACAATTTGTAGTTAACTAAACACTTTAAAACTTCGTATACTGGTAGAATGTATCAAAATAAAACATTTTTTCTCTTGGCTTTCTTGAGAAAATTGTAATTTGTTTGTTTAACGTAGTTTAATTTTTCGAATTTTAACCAATGAATCGCCTCTAGTGAGCTAAAATCATTTGCTGCGTCTAAAACTGAGACAACATCCTGTCACTAACCCTCAACCTAACCCTAAATTTTAACCTTTCATTTTTTTTTCTTAATTGTTAAATTAATTTAATTTAACAATTAAGAAAAAAAAAACGAAAGGCTAAAATTTAGGGTTAGGATTAGGGTGAGGGTGAGGGTTAGTGACAGGATGTTGTCTCAGTTTTAGACGCAGCAAATGATTTTAGCTCAATAGAGGGCATAGGATTGGTTAAAATTCAAAAAATTAAACTACGTTAAACAAACAAATTACAATTTTCTCAAGAAAGCTAAGAGAAAAAAATGTTTTATTTTGACACATTCTACCAGTATACGAAGTTTAAAAGTGTTAAGTTAACTAGAAATTGTGTTGACATTTGCCGTTCAAAAGGAAAAGATCCGGGTTTCCCCTTAGCACCAACACCAGGTTGTTCATTTGTAGACAGAAAAAAAAATTGTCTTTTGTCTTTGTATAAGGTTGCTAACAAATCTTGTTTCTGCCTTTAAAGCATGTCTTTCTTTAACTTCGCTGTTTCCATTTCACAAGGTAACCCTTTGTGTTTCCAAGATATGGTGTTATAGGGACTTGCATGTCTAATTATTGACCATCTCTTCTTTGAGTTGCCAGATGAAATTGACCAGTGATGTTGAGTGCTGTTTATAGATCTTTTGAAAGCTGGCAATGTGATTTCAATATCTGATTTTGAAAATATCAATCAATGTTCCGATATATATGTACGGGCCATCTCTAGTATTTACGGTGCATTTGTATACTACACTGTGGCTTTTACATTGGTTACCAAGAGGGCATTTTAATCGGTCTCTGCAAGAGCATTGTCATTTGTCTTATTTGCATGTTTACGGCCAGTGCCCATCTGGTCAGTGCTGTTTATTTGTGCTAGTGGCTAACCTATTATTATAGCTATTATTTCTGGGTGTGTTTGTGTTGTTCTGACTATCATTTGTTTGTGGGTTGTTATAATTATTGTTGCGGTTATTGTTTCTGGGTGGATTAGTGTTGGTATTTGAGTTTTAGTGACTGGTATATTTATTATTTCTGGGTGTGTTTATGTTGTGATTATCATTTCTGGATGCATTACAGTTATTTGAGTTACTGTGACTGATACGTTATATGGTTGATATCATCGATATTTCTTGAGTGTAGTGGGTTTCTCTCAATATTTCTGGGCACTTTTCGATGTTGCTTGCACGCTGTTTCAGTTTCCAATTATTTACCCTTTAGTGTTCGCATTATTCTGCCAAAATTAATCCTTTTTTATCCACATTGTTTTGAACTAATCAGGCATTATCTTGTAGTTTTGAGATTTTGATGAGGTAGCTGTTAATTTTTAAAACAATGGAAATTGCAGCTGAGTTACCAGTGCCGGTGGCCTGTAAGAGAACCATCCAAACGTGGCCGTTGCCAGCGCCGCCCCGACTGGCCTTGTGCCGGTGGCACGTAAAAAGCACCATCCGTTCATGGCCGTTGCCAGCGGCACGTAAAAAGCACCATCCGATCGTGACCGTTTGCCAGACTCGTCTGGCACCTGTGCCGGTGGCACGTAAAAAACACCCACTACACTCATGGAGTGGTTGGCGTTAGGAAGGGCATCCAGCCATAGAAACATTGCCAGATCAAACTGGGCCTGGTGCAGCCTTCTGGCTTCCCAGACCCCAGTTGAACCATCCAACCCATGTTAGCATGGAAAGCGGACGCTAAACGATGATGATGATGATGATGATGATGTAGGGTTGGTGTGAGAGACCAGATCTGGCCAGTTTGAACATAAAGCAGGCAGAATACTTTTGGCCGGATATAACCGGTTTAAATGCTAAAGGGTTAATCATATAAATGTGATGTTCCATGTTCGACAAATATGCATTCAATGGTTTCACAGAGTTCTGGTTGAATAATTGGCTGTATCTACTGTTTTTTGGGAACCAACAATTGAGTGCAGTGAAGAACTATTTTGCAATCCAAGATGGGATGTTCGTGCCCCAGATTGCGTTGTACCAGAGTACTTCATGTTTTTTAGTATCTCCTATCAGGTTTATTTGTTCAAGTATTTTGAGTGGTGTTGCAATCTCATGATACCCTGTGATCAGCAGTGCTGTGGGATCTTTTCAGTTTGAACGGCAGTTTTTTCTAGCGGTGTCATATGAAATTGTCACCTATAATTATAACCCTAGTATCAATCTATTGCATTTCAATCTGTTTTAGGGTTAGGAGTGGGGGGAAGGGTATCTTTTTTTCTTCAGAAATGTAAATAAACCCAATCTGTTTCTTAAACGTGGGACATATTCATACGGCACAGAATGTTTTCACCTCAATAGACGGTCATTGATTGGTTGAAATTGCAGAAATTGAAGAAGAAAAAACAACAAATATCTTACAAACCATAGAATTTTCTCAATAAAGCCAAGAGAAAAAGATGTTTTATAAACACATTCTACCAGTATATAATAAAGTTCAAAAGTGTTTAGTTAGGGTTAGGGGTGGGGGAAGGGTATCTTTTTCATTTTCAGAAATGTAAATAAACCCAATCTGTTTCCTAAACGAGGGACATTTTCATACGGCACAGAATGATTTCACCTCAATAGACGGTCATTGATTGGTTGAAATTGCAGAAATTGCAGAAAAAAAAACAACAAATATCTTACAAACTATAGAATTTTCTCAATAAAGCCAAGAGAAAAAGATGTTTTATAAACACATTCTACCAGTATACGAAGTTTAAAAGTGTTTAGTTAACTAGAAATTATTTTTAAAAACTGCCGGTCAAACAGAAAAGATCCGTGCTGTGTTGTCCATTGTTATTTGTCTCTATCCTATTATAGGTTCTCATGGCCTTACTTCTGTTTGTCCTATTCTTATGGTCTGGGTCATTTTTATCCAGGTTTTAATTATTGGCACCTTGGACACATGTCTTCTACCAAAGCCTTGTGAGTCAATTTGGTAGATGGAAACTGAAAGAAGCTCGTCACATATGTATGTGTGTCTCACACCACTACTTGACAACCAGTGTTGGGGTGTTTACGTCCCTGTAACTTAGCAGTTTGGAAGAAGAGACCAATAAAGGAACCAGGTTTAAAAAGTAGTACTGGGGTTGATTAATTCAAATAAAATCCCCCAGGGCAGTGCCCCGGCATGGCCAGTCTCATGACTGAATCAAGTAAAAGATAAAAGAAATAAAGACAAGTGTGGCTGTATGGTAAGTAGTTTATTTCTCAACCACATGGTTCTGGGTTCGGTCCCAACATGTGACATCTTCGGTGTTTTCTATTGAATTCCGGTTCTGAAACTCTCAGCAAATGAAATCGTATGAACAAAATTTTCTTTTGGCGAAGTGGAGGGCATCACCCTCTCTGGTGAATTATTCTACAACGAAAAGAAAAAAAGGGGGCATCAGAGGGGCGTTGCATACCCTGCATACATAAAAGGATAAAATGAAATTTAATTTGATAAATATATTCTCAGACGAATTCAGATTTCAACAAAAATTACATCAAGAGTTATTTCCCCTGCTTATCGTTTCTGCATATATAACAAAACAAAAAAAAATTTGATTCACCTCTGCCAGTTTTAAATATAATCAAACCAAAATAATGAGATTGAGCCACTCGCCCAATGAGTATTTCTGCCAGATTTGGTGAAAATCCGTTCAGCCGTTTTGTAGCAATTTTGCAAACACACAGACAAAATCGAGCTATTACAATGCTCTGCATTTGCTTACACGCGCAAGGTAACTAGCTTAATTATGGCTTTATGGTCAAAGGAGGCATAACTCTAATTTCCTTTCCTTTTTATTCACCCTTCAGCTTTTTGCCTCTACCTTTTTCTCATTTCTTTCTCGTAATTTGTATTGTACCAGTGTCCTAATTGGCAAATTAAATAGACCATGTGCTCAGAGCTTAAGATTGCTTGGAGACAGGTTATAAAAACCTGTGTCTCCAATGTCTTTATATTGTGTACATAGGTGTAAGAGTGGCTGGGTGGTAAGTAGCTTGCTTACCAACCACACTGTTCCGGGTTCAATCCCACTGCGTGGCACCTTGGGCAAATGTCTTCTACTATAGCCTCAGGTTGACCAAAGCCTTGTGAGTGGATTTGGTAGATGGAAACTGAAAGAAGCCCGCCGTATACATGTATAAATATATATGTATGTGTGTATATGTTTGTCCCCCCCAACATCGTTTGACAACCGATGCTGGTGTTTACGTCCCCAAATCTTAGCGGTTCGACAAAAAGAGACCGATAGAATAAGTACTAGGCTTACAAAGAATAAGTCCTGGGGGTCGATTTGCTCGACTAAGGGCGGTGCTCTAGCATGGCCGCAGTGAAATGACTGAAACAAGTAAAAGGGTATATATTTGATGGGCTTCTTTCAGTTTTCATCTACCAAATCCATTCACAAGGCTTTATATTTATATATATTGTATGTGTCTGTGTGTCTTTGTCCACCCACACCACTGCTTGACAACTTAGAGGCTCAACAAAACAAAACTGATAAAATAAGAACATGGCGATCTTACGGTTCTAGTATATTTTACGTCAACTGACCACGTGTATTTGTTTATATTATCTGATCGTCGATTTCCGTAAAAAACTTTTACTTTTTTACATATGGGGTTGAGGGGAAATGGGATCTTTGGGATTAGGGTTAGGGTCAGTTGACGTAAAATATACTAGAACCGTAAGATTGCCAAATAAATAAGTACAGGAGTTGATTGTGCGACTAAAGACTTCAAAGCAGTGCTCCAGCATGGCCGCAGTCTAATGACTGAAACAACTAAAAGAAATAAAAGAAAATCTATCTCACCTCGAAAGGGACATCGGCTTCAAACTTCTTTGCCGCTTCCAGTTTGGATCGAACCCTTGTCAAACACAAGCTTCAAGTTCTCGTTCTCTCTGCTGCCACCATCACCAAGGGACATCAACTTGCGACTTCGTCCCATGTTCTTCGCTGTTTCCATTCTGGATTGAACCCGTGTCACAAGCTTAAACTTGTCCTCTCTGCTGTCACCACCACCAAGAAGGGTCACGGCAAATATCATAACAGTCTCTTTATGTCACGGTAAGACCATCATATCCATTAGTTCTCCGTGTCCACATAAAGGTGCCAAATTCCCACGGATATTACCTTTATAATGCTATTTTCTTTAAAAAAAATCTCATTCCTCTGATGTCCGCAGGGGAATAAATTCCAGAATCCAAGCTGGTCCTTAGTAAATTCCAAATTCCAGAATCCAAGCAGGTCCTTAGTAAATTCCAAATTCCAGTTTCCAAGCCGGTCCTTAGTAAATTCGAGATTCCAGAATCCCAGCCGGTCCTTAGTAAATTCCAGATTCCAGAATCCAAGCTGGTCCTTAGTAAATTCCAAATTCCAGAATCCAATCCGGTCCTTAGTAAATTCCAAATTCCAGAATCCAATCCGGTCCTTGGTAAATTCCAAATTTCAGATTCCAAGCCGGTCCTTAGTAAATTCCAAATTCCAGAATCCAAGCTTGTCCTTAGTAAATTCCAAATTCCAGAATCCAAGCTGGTCCTTAGTAAATTCCAAATTCCAGAATCCAAGCCGGTCCTTGGTAAATTCCACATTCCAGATTCCAAACCGATCCTTAGTAAATTCCAAATTCCAGAATCCAAGCCGGTCCTTGGTAAATTCCAAATTCCAAGCCGGTCCTTAGTAAATTCCTAATTCCAGAATCCAAGCCGGTCCTTAGTAAATTCCATATTCCAGAATCCAAGCCGGTCCTTAGTAAATTCCAAATTCCAGAATCCAAGCCGGTCCTTAGTAAATTCCAAATTCCAGAATCCAAGCCGGTCCTTAGTAAATTCGAAATTCCAGAATCCAAGCCGGTCCTTAATAAATTCCAAATTCCAGAATCCAAGCTGGTCCTTAGTAAATTCCAAATTCCAGAATCCAAGCCGGTCCTTAATAAATTCCAAATTCCAGAATCCAAGCTGGTCCTTAGTAAATTCCAAATTCCAGAATCCAAGCCGGTCCTTAATAAATTCCAAATTCCAGAATCCAAGCCGGTCCTTAGTAAATTCCAAATTCCAGAATTTAAGCCGGTCCTTAATAAATTCCAAATTCCAAGCCGGTCCTTAGTAAATTCCAAATTCCAAGCCGGTCCTTAGTAAATTCCAAATTCCAGAATCCAAGCCGGTCCTTAGTAAATTCCAAATTCCAGAATCCAATCCGGTCCTTAGTAAATTCCAAATTCCAAGCCGGTCCTTAGTAAATTCCAAATTCCAGAATCCAAGCTGGTCCTTAGTAAATTCCAAATTCCAGAATCCAAGCCGGTCCTTATTAAATTCCAAATTCCAGAATCCAAGCCGGTTCTTAGTAAATTCCAAATTCCAGAATCCAAGCCGGTCCTTAATAAATTCCAAATTCCAAATTCCAAGCCGGTCCTTAGTAAATTCCAAATTCCAGAATCCAAGCCGGTCCTTAGTAATTCCTAATTCGAGAATCTAAGCTGGTCCTTAGTAAATTCCAAATTCCAGAATCCAAGCCGGTCCTTAGTAAATTCCAAATTCCAAGCCGGTCCTTAGTAAATTCCAAATTCCAGAATCCAAGCTGGTCCTTAGTAAATTCCAAATTCCAGAATCCAAGCCGGTCCTTAATAAATTCCAAATTCCAAGCCGGTCCTTAGTAAATTCCAAATTCCAAGCCGGTCATTAGTAAATTCCAAATTCCAGAATCCAAGCCGGTCCTTAGTAAATTCCAAATTCCAAGCCGGTCCTTAGTAAATTCCAAATTCCAAGCCGGTCCTTGGTAAATTCCAAATTCCAGAATCCAACACCATCCGAGCGTGACCATCTGCCACCTGTGTCGGTGGTACATAAAATCACCCACTACACTCTCGGAGTGGTTGGCGTTAGGAAGGGCATCCAGCTGTAGAAACACTGCCAGATCTGACTGGCCTGGTGCAGCCTTCGGGCTTGCCAGACCCCAGTTGAACCGTCCAACCCATGCTAGCATGGAAAGCGGACGTTAAACGATGATGATGATGATGGTGAAGCCGGTCCTTGGTAAATTCCAAATTCCAGAATCCAAGCCGGTCCTTAGTAAATTCCAAATTCCAATCCGGTCCTTGGTAAATTCCAAATTCCAAGTCGGTCATTAGTAAATTCCAAATTCCAAAATCCAAGCCGGTCCTTTGTAAATTCCAAATTCCAAAATCCAAGCCGGTCCTTAGTAAATTCCAAATTCCAGAATCCAAGCCGGTCCTTAGTAAATTCCAAATTTCAGAATCCAAGCCGGTCCTTTGTAAATTCCAAATTCCAAAATCCAAGCCGGTCCTTAGTAAATTCCAAATTCCAGAATCCAAGCCGGTCCTTAGTAAATTCCAAATTCCAGAATCCAAGCTGGTCCTTAGTAAATTCCTGGACAGACACAGCCGTCTTCTCTTCTGCCTGTGGTTGTGTCCTGCATCATTCCTAACCTTACAAGAACATGTCTTCGAAGTAGGACTCGAATTCTTGGTCCCTACTCTTCGCAACTTCCACTTTGGCCGGGCCCTCCCACACAGAAGAAGAACCACAACCGGAATCAGCTTCACTCCGTCTCTCTCCATCACCTTCACCTGCCGCAGACTCATCAGTCTCTTTATCCGCCCTCTTCGCATCCGACACATCGCCCTTGTAACGGCGATCCTTCTTCTTGTTTGCCTTTATCTCTTTCCTCTGGTGCCTGTAATTCAGCTTGTAAGAGCAGTCGGGACACAGGCGAACCTTAACCAAAGCGTTTTTCTTCTCCCCATGCTCCACATAGCCGAAATTCACTTCCCAACTTCTCAGCCCTTCCTTCTCTGGGCATTTTTTCTCACCACACACAAACTGGCCCTTGCCGCTTATCACTTCCTTCTCCATCCTCCAGCGAAGGGCCACTTTGTTCTCCTTATATCGGCTGAGGTCGGTTATGCAATACTCCTTGTAGAGTTTATCGTAGTAGCGCTTGGCCAGCCTCTTCTCCCAGCTTGAATCTCCATCGTCGACGTCCAGATCGTCTCCATCGCTGTCATCGTCGTCCGACCACAGGAACCGATGGTGTTCCCGAATGATATCCAGGTCGGTCTTGTCCCGGGACGAGTCGCGCACGAACTCGGCACGCTTGCCTCCGTAGAACGTCAAGTAATCGTTGATGAACTTCTTGTGCCTCGAATAGGCGTCCATGCTGACGATTTTAAAGCGGTGGATACGAGATAACTCGGCAGAGCGCTCATTGTGCAAATGCTGTTTCTTCTGCCCGAAACTATCTTCGCGCCTCTGTCGCTTCCCCTCCACGTGGTCGCTGTACTTCGGATGTTTCCGTCGCCGCTTCTTCGCTTTCGTAGAAGGACGCGAAAGCGAAGCGTCTGCTTCGTCAGAGTCGCGTCTATCGTCGTCCGCTGTTGACCTTCGTGTGTTTCCGCTAATCTCCGGATCACTGTCGAAGTCGGAGTCGTAATAACTTCCTCGATGAACTTTCACAAAGTTTGTCTTCTCCGACATTTTGCTTTTCCTTCTTTCAGTTCAAATTAAATCAAATAAAATCAGATTCTCCCGGATAATTCTCCAATTTATGGTCGAACAGAATTTATATTTAGATGTAGAGTTATTAGTGACAGCAAAATTTCTGTTAGTACATCAGGTTAACAATATTATTTAGACTGGATCCAAGCCAGTCCTTAGTAAATTCCAAATCCAGAATCCAAGCTGGTCCTTAGTAAATTCCAAATTCCAGAATCCAAGCCGGTCCTTAGTAAATTCCAAATTCCAGAATCCAAGCCGGTCCTTAGTAAATTCCAAATTCCAGAATCCAAGCCGGTCCTTAGTAAATTCCAAATTCCAGAATCCAAGCCGGTCCTTTGACCGGCAGATTTAAAAAATAATTTTTGTAACTAAACACTTTTAAACTTCGTATACTGGTAGAAGAAGAAAAAAACTCGGCCTATTCATGTGGCAGGGTCCGAAGTTATAGTTCACTGTATTGTAAATCCAGGGTAGTGCTCCAGTTATCCAGCAGAATGATACACAAAGCAATGTCTTGTCTTGTATATGTATATATATATGAAATTATAAATTATATATAAGAAGAGATATATAATTATTACCTTTGAAGGTTATTTTTTTTCCATCTGACCACTTGATAAGTTCGTAATTTTAATTTAAATTAACGATCTTATCCTTATATATATATATTTATTTATATATATATATTTAGATGCTCTTCATTGTGTTGTTAAAATGCAGTTTCCAGAAGTATGTTGTTAGCCTTAAGATGTTAGAAAACATATATCTAGTTATATATGCTGTATGTATATATAATTATAAAGTATGTTGTATGGTTATAGAGTATGTAAAGCGTGTATGTGTGTGATGTATTACGAAATATGTGTCTTAAAATTATATGGTATGTTGTATGTATATATAGTTTATAAGGTATGTAATATGTGTGTGTATATATGTATATATATATGATATAAACTGATGTAATGTGTGTATAAGTTGCTCTCAAAACAAAATGTCCTGCAGTAGAAGCTATTATATATGCGTTTGTGTTTGATCTGTTTATATAGTCCAAGAATGTATGTATATAAAGGCGACGGACGAGAAACGTTGGAAATATTTTTCCTGAGAAACAAAGGAAATCTGATGTTGTTATCTCTCCTTGGTTATTGTCGCCGGTGTCGACTAAACAACAGTACCCGTTTACGTGGTGGACCGGACGGAATAGCTCCATCGTCGCTTTCGATAAATATAGCTGTGCACAATCACAAACGCAAATATTATAGCTTCTACTGCAGGACATGTTGTTTTGAGAGCAACTTATACACACATTACATTAGTTTATATATTATATATATATATATATAAGTAGCTTGCTTACCAACCATATGGTTCCGGGTTCAGTCCCACTTCGTGGCACCTTGGGCAAGTGTTTTCTACTATAGACTCGGGCCGACCAAAGCCTCGTGAGTGGATTTGGTAGACGGAAACTGAAAGAAGCCCGTCGTATATATATATGTGTGTGTGCGTGTGTGTTTGTATATCTGTGTTTGCCCCCCTAGCATTGCTTCACAACCGATGCTGATGTGTTTATGTCCCCGTAAGTTAGCGGTTCGGCAAAAGCGACCGATAGAATAAGTACTAGGCTTACAAAAGAATAAGTCCCGGGGTCGAGTTGCTCGATTAAAGGCGGTGCTCCATCATGGCCGCAGTCAAATGAGTGAAACAAGTAAAAGAGTAAAGAGAGATATACACACACGCATACACACACACATACACATTACATACCTTATAACTATATATACATACGACATACCGTATAATTTTATTAAGACATACATATTTCATAATACATCACACATACACACTTTACATACTCTATAACCATATTAGGCTTCCAGTGTTAGTATAGGATCGCCAACCATGACTCACTATGTGACTTCCTGAGAGAATCTTTTGTTCAATCAGGTCAGATAGGAAACATTTCTTTGAAATTCTTTCAGTGTCATCGAAAACCCAATTGCCAAGGTGCCATTCACTGCAATGATTTTTCCGATGAAAAAACTTACATTGGATCTTTTCGGTTTGACCGGCAGTTTTTAAAATAATTTCCACAAAACTAAACACTTTTAAACTTCGTATACTGATAGAATGTGTTTATAAAACATCTTTTTCTCTTGGCTTTATTGAGAAAATTCTATAGTTTCTAAGATATTTGTTGTTTTTTCTTTCTTCAATTTCTGCAATTTCAACCAATCAGTGACATCTATAGAGGTAAAAAGCATTCTGTGCCGTATAAATATGTCCCTCGTTTAAGAAACAGATTGGGTTTATTTACATTTCTGAAGAAAAAAAGATACCCTTCCCCCACTCCTAACCCTAACCCTAACTAACCCCGAACCCTAAAACAGATTGAAATGCAATAGATCGATACTAGGGTCATAATTATGGGTGACAATTTCATATGACACTGCTAGAAAAAACTTCCATTCAAACCGAAAAGATCCTGTTTGTACACTGTAAACCTGTATACCTCCAATGTGAGATATATTTGCCATATTGAGATGGCAAATATACCTCACATTGTCGTGCAGTTACTGTTTATACTTCGTTCAGAGATTAATTATTGCTTATATATATATATATATATATATATATATATATATCTACTCGCAATACCAGAGGGCGCACACTCTCCTACTCTGATGTAATCTCCAGGGATACAGGCATCCACCAATAGGACCTCCATAATGCCATGATGGACCGTGAAGTCTGGCGTAGCATGGTAAATTCCATTGTCTCGACCACGGTCAAATATATATATATATATATATATATATATATAATATATATATAATATATATATTATATATATATATATATACATATACATACATACATACATACATACATACATATATCTATGTGTGTATACCACACACACATATGTTCTATGTATATATCAGTATATATATATATATACATCTATGTATGTATGTATATATATATATAATATATATATATATAATATATATAATATATATATACATATATCTATATATATATATATCTATATATATATATACATCTATGTATGTATGTATATCTATATATACATACTATGTGCATATGTGTATATATAATATATATTATATATATATATATATATATATCATATGAAATAGAAAGATGAATAATCTTGTAGTAGATTAATCAAAAGTTTAACCGATACCTTAGTAGCAAAAATCACAGCAGTAAACAGCACGGTTGGAGGTACAACCATCTGGCGTTGCAACCGTGCGTTGGTGCGGATAATTGAAATTAAAACATTATTGGTGAATTGAAGAATGGAGCTGAACGCAGATTGAACACAAATCGTTTTATTTCATTCTACACGTGTTTCGAAAGGCACAAATTACCAAAATCCGATTGAATAATGGGACCATATTGTGTCTTTCTCTTCAGGAAGAAAAAAGGAAATCCGTTGGAAAAACAAAAACAGAACAGAGGCGGAGCAAAAAACAAATCGAACTGTGCTCCTAAGAGCCCATGGCGAAACTGTTTATCAGTGTATGTTGAGAACCGGTGGCTGAAGAATTCAACGGGTCAGGCATCGGTCAATCATGTGGGTGAGGGTGTATAGATGTTCTTTGTGACCGAGAATAAAGTTCTGACTATTTAAGGAATATTGGATGTTTTATAAGGGGCGAGAAAAAATCTACTTAGAGACGTGTGTGTGTGTATACTGTTCTATATATGTGTGTGTTGGCGTAGGGGTAGAAAACATTTTTTGTGTACGTGTGGCGTTTGATCGTTCGGCTGTCAGTGGCTACTGCCGTGATAACCGTTGGGTGGCAGAAAGAAAAAAATAAAAAAAATATATATATATTATGTTTTATGTGTGTGTGTGTTCATCTAAGCCTGCCTTGTCAAGGAAACCCCCCGCTGTGAGAAAACCAAGCCCCGTTTGTCTTACAGGAGTAATTCCCCTTGCAGTGGTTAATCGTAGATATCTTAAAGCTATTTCAGAATTTGTTACCAAGGGCTATGGGTGCCGGTATTATTTATAAACGCTATTTAAAGGCCAGATAAGTGTAACGCCGCCAATGGGGGCATCGAAAAGCCGACTGTAAGAGCCCGTTTACCATCCAGCCTCTGGCAAACAAAATATGGAAGAGTTCGGAGACACAGGTTGCACTGTCTTCTGCCCCTATCAAATGGGAGGGCCACCGACAAAATTGACCATTCCAGCCTATAGCTTAAGTTCGCATCCTTCAGTCGCCATATTAGCTTACTGAGTCCCGTGGTCTGGCGCTTGTTCACGTCCCGAAAAGTTGCGTAATGATTGGAGACATGCAAAGACAATCTTGAGGATGATGCCCCTACATAAGTGAAGGCATCTGAGTCCGTGTAAACCTTGCATTGGTAGACGGCGTTTTTGATCTTGGAGTTCGCCGACGTGAATCTTATCTGCTAGGATTAGTTTCTGAAATAGAACTGCGTTCCTGTCACTATATTCGTTCCGAGACCTGCAGCCGCTTACTACTCTATTTTCCACTACGTCACTATTAACTATAGTAATAACCCCTGATTCTCCACTATCTATCAGAGTGCTGTCATTGCTACTGCCCGTGGTACTGCTATTGCGGGAATGATGCTGGGGATGCTAATGGGGCTCTCTACCCTACTCCCATTATTACCGTCAACCACACACCCCTATTATAAACTATACCCCTAGTGGGTACTCCCTGGCTGGAGCTGAGATTATGTGTCACTGTACTGGCTCTCATATCATTATTACTACTATAATTATTCCTACTGAGCATTAAACCGGGAGCGGCAGAGGCTGTGCCTCCGGAAAAAGGTGATAGGGTCTTAGTAAGTAGCCTATTATTATGGGAGGCGATTATCTGGGCGAGGTTTTAGTGTTGGAGAAAGCTATCCTAACTTTATGTGAGTTAACCGTGGAGTAATATTTGGAATTTCTGGGGAAGTTATTGGCGATGGCTTGTCTAAACATGAGGGGGAGGTTAGTTCTAATCTGCTTACAAAGGGGATTACAAACCATATTGCTTATTCCTATCAGTGTGATGTATATATATAGATATATATATATCCATATATATATCTATATATACATACATATGTATGTGTGTATATATATATATATAATATCATCCATCCATCATCATCGTTTAGCGTCCATTTTCCATGCTAGCATGGGTTGGACGGTTTCTTACTGGGGTCTGTGAAGCCAGAAGGCTTCATCAGGCCCAGTCAAATCTGGCAGTGTTTCTACGGCTGGATGCCCTTCCTAACGCCAACCACTCCGTGAGTGTAGTGGGTGCTTTTTACGTGCCACCCGCACTGGTGCCAGACAGAGCTGGCAAACGGCCACGAACGGATGGTGCTTTTTATGTGCCAGGCGAGGCTGGCAACGGACACGAAACGGGGCGGTGCTGGCAACGGTCGCGAAATGGAAAGTTCTCTTACATGCCACCGGCACTGGTAACACATCTGCAATTTCCATTGATCGATTTCCATTGATCGATTTCGATTCTGATCGTCACTTGCCTCAACGGGTCTTCACAAGCAGAGTTTTGACATACCCCGGCACTGGTAGCACATCCGCAATTTCCATTGATCGATTTCGATTCTGATCCTCACTTGCCTCATCACGTCTTCACAAGTAGAGTTTTGTGTCCCAAGAAGGGAAGGTATGCATACGTAGCTGGCTCCATCCATGTAGAAGGCCACGGGTTATGGACTCACTTGTCCTGCCGGGTCTTCTCGCGCACAGCACACTTCCAGAGGTTCTCGGTCTCTAGTCATTTCCTCAGTGAGACCTAAAGTTCGAAGGTCGTGCTTCACCACCTCGTCCCAGGTTTTCCTGGGTCTGCCTCTTCCACAGGTTCCCTCAACCGCTAGGGTGTGGCACTTTTTCACACAACTATCTTCATCCATTCTCGCCACATGACCATACCAGCGCAAACGTCTCTCTTGCACACCACAACTGATGCTTCTTAGGTCCAGCTTTTCTCTCAAGGTACTTACACTCTGCCGAGTGTGAGTACCGGCATTACACATCCATCGGAGCATACTGGCTTCATTTCTAGCGAGCTTATGTACATGCATATATCTATATGTGTGTATATATACATTCACACACATATAGGAAGAGAAGGAGAGAGAAAAAGACTGATGATGATATGTAGGCAAAGAGTGTGGGGGTAGGGGGGGCGACATGAAAGGGAAACACATAATGAAATTCCGCTGTTACAAAAACTGATTATTTACAGTTGTTCAAAAGCGATCTGTCATAGCAGATGGATGTGTTGTGAAGTGTCAAAATGAACATGGGGACACGTCCTTGGCAGGGATGCGAAAATAGAACCATGGGGAGGGATAAGGGTAGAGGAATGAAAAGGGTGTTTTGACATGCAATGTGTCTGTGTGTGTGTACGCTGAGGAAGGTGAAAACGATAATGTAATATGTGCATGTGTGTGTGCGTGCGTGTATGTGTATGTGTGCGTGCGTGTATGTGTGTATGTGTGTGTGTGCATGTGTGTATGTGTGTGCGTGTGTATGTGTGCGTGTGTGAATGTGTGTGTGTGTGTGTGTGTGTGTGTTTATAGTCTCTATTTAAATATATCCCTCACCATGCTATGTATAATGTCATACATAAATAGTTGTACATGAGTGTGTGTGTGAATGGGTGCATAAGACAGTATATATATATATATATATATAATATAATATATATATATATATTATATATATTATATATATATATATATATATATATATATATGTATATGTATGTGTGTGTATATTTTTAGCTGGAAGGAAGGTGTCTTTGGCTCTCTTTATAGAAATTCTTGTTCTCATGAGTGACATAAAAAATGGTGAAATTAGTCTCGCTATAAATCTAATAAGCTGACCTGCCACTTTCTGTCATTCCAGATTGAAGGAAATGGCTGTACCAGCACTCTGAACTCTCCCTACTAAATACTGATTGTCATAGCCTGACAAGTTTACAGAATTTAGATGGAATGTGAAGACAATTTGGAAAAGACTTTCTAACTAGAAAGGGTATGGCCTGGTCAGCCTGTAATGACATGCATAAGATGTGGTCATCAAATCTAAGTAGAGACTGCAAACTTAAAATCTTCAAAGCCACAGTCGAACCAATTCTACTACATGGCTCAGAAACCTGGACGTAATCAAAGAAGCTTGAGAGGCGGTTGGATGGAACCTACACTCGCCTCCTTATGAGAGCTCAATATCTCTCGTGGAAGCGCCATCCAACCAAAATGCAAATATATGGGAAACTACCACCTGTGTCATCTCTTGTGAAAGGTAGGAGAGTCCAAGGCAATTTCTACTCTTCTCCTCTGGAAACCATCTACTCGCAATACCAGAGGGCGCACACTCTCCTACCCTGATGTAATCTCCAGGGATACAGGCATCCAGCAACAGGACCTCCGTAATGCTATGATGGACCGTGAAGTCTGGCGTAACATAGTAAATTCCATTGTCTCGACCACGGTCGAACAATGATGATGAATGAAGGTTTTGTGTTAAAATGGAAGAAAATGCTACAGAAATTTATGTCAAGGATAACTGTAAATATGAAGGGTGTTTTGGGGTAAGAAGCTTGCTTCCCAACCACATGGTTCCGGGTTCAGTCCTACTATGTGGCACCTTGGGAAAATGTCTTCTACTATAGCCTCTGCCTGACCAAAGCCTTCTGAGTGGATTTGTGGATTTGGTAGACGGAAACTGAAAGAAGCCCATCGTGTGTGTGTGTGTGTGTGTTTGTGTCTGTGTTTACATCCCCATTACTTAGCAGGTTGGCAAAAGAGACTGATATAATAAATACTAGGCTTAACAAATAAGCCCTGGAGTCAATTTGTTCAACTAAAAGGAAAAAAAAAAAACTCTTCAAGGCGGTGCTCCAGCATGGCTGCAATCAAATGACTGAAACAAGTAAAAGAATAAAAGAATTTTTAGCTGGAAGGAAGGTGACCCTGGCTCTGTTTATAGAAATTCTTGTTTCTCATGAGTTGTATAAAAAACGGTGGAGATAATCCCAGGAACAAGTTTTCATTTAATAGTGACACTTTAATCTTCCACTAAATAAAATTACACAGTAAACCAGATTTGGAAGCACTCCGTCGGTTACGACGATGAGGGTTCCGGTTGATCCGAATCAATGGAACAGCCTGCTCGTGAAATTAACGTGTAAGTGGCTGAGCACTCCACAGACACGTGTACCCTTAATGTAGTTCTCGGGGATATTCAGCGTGACACAGAGAGTGACAAGGCTGGTCCTTTGAAATACAGGTACAGCAGAAACAGGAAGTAAGAGTGAGAGAAAGTTGTGGTGAAAGAGTACAGCAGGGATCACCACCATCCCTGCCGGAGCCTCGCGGGGCTTTAGGTGTTTTCGCTCAATAAACACTCACAAACGCCCAGTCTGGGAATCGAAACCGCGATCCTACGACCACGAGTCCGCTGCCCTAACCACTGGGCCATTGCGCCTCCACAAACCAGATTAACCAGATTAACACAGAAAATATGAACTGTAGAAAATCGTACATCATTGGTTTTACAACTCAGTCGAACTTGGTTACATCTGCTTCCAGAGGAACAAAAAACACCATCCGAGTGTGATCGCTGTGACCATTGCCAGAGCAGCCAACTGGCTTCCATATCCGTGGCACGTAAAAGGGCACCATTCGAGCGTGATCATTACCAACGTCGCTTCACTGGCACCTGTGTCGGTGGGCACGTGTAAAAAAGATTCGAGCAAGGTCATTGCCAGTACCGCCTGACTAGCCCCCATGCTGGTAGTACGTAAAAAGCACCCACTACACTCTCAGAGTGGTTGGCGTTAGGAAGGGCATCCATCTGTAGAAACTCTGCCAGATCAAGATTGGAGCCTGGTGCAGCCATCTGGTTCGCTAGCCCACAGTCAAAACCGTCCAACCCATGCTATGATGGAAAACGGACGTTAAATGATGATGGTGATGATAGCTTCCTGGAAACAACCTCTCCCCTCTGAGTTAAAATGAAAGAACTCATGCTGTTTAGTAACAGAATGGGCTCTGGCTAGCACTTTTAATCTGCTACTTTTAGTGGTCTGTTGTGCAATGTGGTTGGATACCAGCTAAGTATCCCACAAAAAGCTAGACCAAGCTAAATGCCTGATACAACAAGGTATTTCAGCATCATAAGGTGGCGAGCTGGCAGAATCGTTAGCACGCCAGGCGAAATGCTTAGTGGTATTTCGTCTGCTGCTACGTTATGAGTTCAAATTCTGCCGAGGTCGACTTTGCCTTTCATCCTTTTGGGGTTGATTAAATAAGTACCAGTTACGCACTGAGGTCGATATAATCGACTTAATCCGTTTTTCTGCCCTTTTTTGTCTTCTCTGTGTTTAGCTCCTTGTGGGTAGTAACGAGATAGGTATTTCATCTGCTGTTACATTCTGAGTTCAAATTCCACCAAGGTCGACTTTGCCTTTCATCCCTTCAGGGTCGATTAAATAAGTACCAGTTACGCACTGGCGTCGATGTAATCGACTTAGTCCCTTTGTCTGTCATTGTTTGTCTCCTCTATGTTTAGCCCCTTGTGGGTAATAGAGAATTAAATATATCAAAAAAAAAAAAGGTGAGCTGGCAGAAACATTAGCACGTCAGGTGAAATGCTTTGCGGTATTTCGTCTGCCGTTATGTTCTGAGTTCAAATTCCACCGAGGTCGACTTTGCCTTTCATCCTTCCAGAGTCAATAAATTAAGTACCAGTTACACACTGGGGTCGATATAATTGACTTAATCCGTTTGTCTGTCCTTGTTTGTCCTGTCTGTGTTTAGCACTTTGTGGGCAGTAAAGAAATAGGTATTTCGTCTGCTGCTACATTCTGAGTTCAAATTCTGCCGAGGTCGACTTTGCCTTTCATCCTTTCGGGGTCCATTAAATAAGTACCAGTTACGCACTGGCGTCGATGTAATCGACTTAGTCCCTTTGTCTGTCATTGTTTGTCTCCTCTGTGTTTAGCCCCTTGTGGGCAATAAAGAATTAAATATATTAATAAATAAAAAACAAAGGTGAGCTGGCAGAAATGTTAGCACACTGGGCGAAATGCTTAGCGGTATTTCATCTGTCTTTACGTTCTGAGTTCAAATTCCGCCAAGGTCAACTTTATCTTTCATCCTTTTGGGGTCAATTAAATAAGTACCAGTTACGCACTGAGGTCGATATAATCAACTTAATCCGTTTGTCTGTCCTTCTTTGTCCTCTCTGTGTTTAGCCCCTTGTGGGTAGTAAAGAAATAGCTATTTTGCCAGTGCTATGTTCTGAGTTCAAATTCTGCTGAGGTCAAATTTACCTTTCATTCTTTCAGGGTCGATAAAATTAAGTATCAGTGAAACAGTGGGGTCAATGTAATCAATTATCCTCCTCCCACAGACCCTATGAGTCTAAATGAGTAAGATGCCATGCAGTTGTATTGAACACAAATCTAGATGCCTGGAAAGAAAACTTCTTAACCGCTTATCCAAGCCTGTGTAAATCCTGTTTAGGAATGTCCTTACACCCTAGACAGGGCCTTTGGTGCCCCTATATCATATTCTTAGTAATAATAAGGTTCGTTGTTGTCACCCATTAAGCCTTTTGTGACATTAAGCCTTTGGTGAGCTGGCAGAACCGTTAGCATGCCGGGTGAAATGCTTAGCGGTGTTTCGCCTGTCGCTACGTTCTGAGTTCAAATTCCGCTGAGGTCGACTTTGCCTTTCATCCTTTCGGGGTCGATTAAATAAGTACCAGTTACGCACTGGGGTCGATACAATCGACTTAATCCCTTTGTCTGTCCTTCTTTGTCCTCTCTGTGTGTATCCCCTTGTGGGCAGTAAAGAAATAGGTATTTTGTCTGCCGTTACGTTCTGAGTTCAAATTCTGTCAAGGTCAACTTTGCCTTTCATCCTTTCAGGGCCGATAAATTAAGTACTAGTTACGCACTGGGGTCGATATGATCAACTTAATCTGTTTGTCTGTCCTTGTTTGTCCTCTCTGTGTTTAGCCCCTTGTGGGTAGTAAAGAAATAGGTATTTCGTTTGCCACTACGTTCTGAGTTCAAATTCCACCGTGGTCAACTTTGCCTTTCATCCTTTCGGAGTCGATAAATTAAGTACCAGTTATGCACTGGGGTCGATATAAATTGACTTAATCCCTTTGTCTGTCCTTGTTTGTCCCTTCTATGTTTAGTCCCTTGTGGGTAGTAAAGAAATAGGTATTTCGTCTACTGTTACGTTCTGAGTTCAAATTCTGCCGAGGTCAACTTTGCTTTTCATCCTTTCAGCGTATATCGTATTTTGTAATGTCCTTACACCCTAGACAGGGACTTTGGTGCCCCATCCCTATATATCGTATTCTTAGTAACAATAAGGTTTGTTATTGTCACCCATGAAGCCTTTTGTTTATTGTAGTTTAGAATTTCAAGGATCAAAATGGTTTGATGTTAGTCTTATTTTTAATGTCAGAATATGAAGACAATGGCAGTTGGATGGGAGAAGCTTTTTGGCTAACCTATGCACAGGAATACAACTATGTCTATATATATATTCATCTCTCCCCTCTCTCTATATATATGAGTGTTAATGTGTGTGTACATACCCAAATATATATGCTTATATATATATGTATACATATATATACATATTTGCAAGCATGTATGAGTGCATGTACATATATGTGTGTGTATGTATATATATATATATATATATATATATATATATATATATATATATATATATATATATATATATATATATATACATACACATATATATACATATATATGTATGTACATATATATATATATATATAGATATATTATATATATACATATATATATATACATATTACATATATATACATATATATATATATATATATATATGTATGTATGTATATATATATATATATATATATACATTATATATATATATGTATGTATGTATGTATATATATGTTTATACATAAAACAATAGCTGCGACAACAACAGCAACAATAGTCAATTGTATTGACAGCAGTAAGAGTAACTACTACTACTACTACTACTACTACTACTACTACTACTACTACTACTACTACTACTACTACTACTCCTGCTGCTACTACTACTGCTGCTGCTGCTGCTGCTACCGTTATTCATTTGGTAGAATTGCTACCATGTAGCACAAAATGGTTTGCACCATTTCTTCGTTCAAAAGCATCTGTGCTGATTGTCTTTCAGTCTTTCGATGTTGACAGAATGGGTACCAGTTGGCTACTGGGGTTAATGCAATTAACATGCAGTCCCGGTGCTGAAATTTAAAGGAATTGGATAGGGCACTTGCTCCTTCGGTTTCAGGGAAATCTCAGACAATGGGGTTCCTTGATTATCCCTAAAGGGGTCCCTGTATCAGGAGGGCCACATCCCTATTATCGCCCCCGCCCCAACCTTCTTTTTTTACCTTTGTATTCTATGCATATGTCCCTTCTTTTCCAGGGTATACTCCTTTTACTCTTTTACTTGTTTCAGTCATTTGACTGTGGCCATGCTGGAGCACCACCTTTAGTCGAGCAAATTGACCCCAAGACTTATTCTTTGTAAGCCAAGTACTTATTCTATCAGTCTCTTTTGCCGAACTGCTAAGTTACGGAGATGTAAACACACCACAATTGGTTGTCAAGCGATGTTGGGGGGACAAACACAGACACACACACACACACACACACACATATATGTATACATATATACGACGGGCTTCATTCAGTTTCCATCTACCAAATCCACTCACAAGGCTTTGGTCGGCCCGAGGCTATAGTAGAAGACACTTGCCTGAACCTGGAACCATGCGGTTGGTAAGCAAGCTACTTACCACACAACCACTCCTGCGCCTAGTATATTTTATTTTTATTTTGTTTTATCATTTCATTATTATATGTAAACCCCCACATTTTATGTCTGTCTCTGTATTGACCCCTCACCCTTCACCCTTGTGGCAAATAAATGAAATCATTATTATTATTAATAATAAATCTCTGAGTGAGACATAGACAGTAGCAGACGAACAAAATAAAAAAAAATCAACAATGTGTGATCCTCAAAATGGAGGAGATGTTTGAGGGCTGCTCATGGAAAAACCCCATAAAAAACCACGGGTCCCCTGACTTTTGGGGCAGGTGTCTTTTTACCTTTCCTTTTTCCCGACTACAGCATATGCTCAGGGCAGGACCATTCACTCACACCTTTTTCACCACTTTCATCTGCCTTTCAGCAAACAGGCTAGAAGGCAGCACCACCCTCTCAACCCTTATTTTCCTTTACAAGTGAAACTTGAAGGAGTTGGTCTGGGATTGGCCAAAGAGAAAAATGTTTGTCTTCAGCCCCTTCAGTCTCTTCCACCATACAAGCCGTTCAAGAATTTGAACCTGGATATCTCCATTTCCAGCGACTTCGAGGGCCACCTCCCAGTGGTGTTGGGTGTCAATGAAGAGCCCTCGACTACAAGATGACCAAAGTTTTTTTTTTCCAAGGTCTGGGGTCTCCCACCCCTAAACCCTAGACCATCACCTAATCACCCTTACCTGTCTTGTTGCTTAGCAATAACAATCCACCATAAACCTCTTTTGCCACAGCCACTAGGCATATAAACACAGTGTCCGATTGGCTGAGGGCTGTGTGCGCTTGAAAACATTCCACTTTCCAAATGTTCCCCTTGTCTCTGTTTTACCCAGAATTACTGCTCCATTAAAAAAACTAGCTACAGTCTGGCAAACGGCAACCATACCTGTAGAGGAACATGGCCTAGTAGTTAGAGCAGCGGACTTGCGGTCGAGGGATCGTGGGTTTGAATCTCAGACCAGGCGATGTGTGTGTTTATGAGTGAAACACCTAAGCTCCACGCGGCTCTGGCAGAAGGTAATGGCGAAACTTCTGCTGACTCTTTCGCCACAATTTTCTCTAACTCTTTCCCCCTGCATCTTGCAGCTCACCTGCGACGGACCAGCATCCCGTCCAGGTGGGGGAACCTTATATGCCAAGGAAACTGGGAAGCCGGTCCTTATGAGCCAGGCATGGCTCAAGAAGGAACAAACAATATATATATGTGTGTGTGTGTGTGTGTGGAGGCACATGGCTTAGTGGTTAGAGCAATGGACTCGCGGTTGAGAGATCATGGGTTCGAATCTCAGATTGGGCAATGTGTGTGTTTATGAGCGAAACACCTAAGCTCCACGCGGCTCTGGCAGAAGGTAATGGCGAAACTTCTGCTGACTCTTTCGCCACAACTTTCTCTCACTCTTTCCCCCTGCATTTTGCAGCTCACCTGCGACGGACCGCTGTCCCGTCCAGGTGGGGGAACCTATACGCCAAGGAAACCGGGAAACTGGCCCTTATGAGCTAGGCAGGGCTCGAGAAGGAACAAACAACCATACCTGTTCACGGTCAAGGAAGCACTGGAGATGTAGCCTCAGCACATCATCAATCACAGCATGCCTAGGCCACCACTCAGTGAGTATTGACAGCAGATAGACTGCTGACCATCAGGACATGTCCCTTCCACAAGAAGCAGAAGCGTATGTGTTCCAGTGGCCGGACAAGGCACAATGGTCAAACAATAGTATATGATAGATGTGATATACATGTTAGCTACCTCTGACTGACCTTTTAGGGGTAGCTTTCTCTCGGCCCTTTCTAGGTGAGAGTAGTCACCCTGCTCGTTACTTCATCCCATTTTTTTGTCCATCTTGAGGTCTGGACTGAACCAGACCCCACTTTCTACTGTAGGCACAAGGCCTGAAATTTGGGGCAAGGGATTAAGTCAATTTCATTGACCCCAGTGCGTAACTGGTAATTATTTGAACTCAGAACATAATCATCATCATCATTGTTCACCAGACTTCACGGTCCATCATGGCATTACGGAGGTCCTGTTGCTGGATGCCTGTATCCCTGGAGATTACATCAGGGTGGTAGGAGAGTGTGTGCCCTCTGGTATGCGAGAGTAGTAGATGGTTCCAGAGGAGAAGAGAGTAGAAATTGCCTCGTTTTCAGCTCTAACAACAATGTCCAGCAAACTGGACTCCTTACCTTTCAAAAGAGATGACACAGGTGGTAGTTTCCATATATTTGCATTTTGGTTGGATGACACCTCCACGAGAGATTTTGAGCTCTCATAAGGAGGCGAGTGTAGGTTCCATCCAACCGCCTCTCAAGCTTCTTTGATAACGTCCAGGTTTCTGAGCCATATAGTAGAATTGGTTCGACTGTGGCTTTGAATAACATAAAGACAGATGAAATACTGCTAAGCATTTTGCCCGGTGTGCTAACAATTCTGCCAGCTTGCTACCTTAATAATAATAAGATACCAGGAAACCCCAAAATGGCAGAAATTCAAAAGATAGTGCTCATGGGAACTGCCCTTATCCTACACAAAATACTGTCTATGTAATCTCAAGTTTTAAAGCAAACATAATTTTCTTATGGTTTCTTAAACATTCTCTACAACAACACTATGTATAAAATCAAATATATGACACCCTAGGCATAGCACCAATATGAACTTCTAACTTGGTGTCTTGAGGTCTCTGGATGAGACTTGGAACCAACTTGTACAAATGTAAAACAAAAGTTAAACATATAATAATAATAATGATAATAATAATAATAATAATAATAATAATAATAATAATAATAATAATAATAATAATGCTTTCTAATTGATGTATCAATACCAGCAGATGACAACGTGTCTCTAAAAGAAATGGAGAAACTTTCAAAATACAAAGACCTGGAAATAGAGGTAACTCAAATTTGGAATCTAAAAACAGAAACAATTCTTATCAATGTAGGCCATTAGGTATGATAAAAAAATATTCAGACAAATACATAACAAAAACACCAGGACTTACAAATATATACAACATACAGAAAATTGCACTACTAGGCACTGCACACATCCTACGCAGAACTCTTTCAATACAGTAACCATCAGAGCATCACAACAAATCACAGCACATACCCAAGGCACACAGAGCTGCGCTCAGTAGTGAAGTGAAAGCACGCTATAAAAATAAAACTACTGAATAATAATAATAATAATAATAATAATAATAATAATAATAATAATAATAATAATAATAATAATTATCATAATAATAATAATAATAATAATAATAATAAATAATAATAATAATGGTGTCAAATTTTGGCAAAAGGCCAGTAATTTGGTGGGAGGGGGCAAGTCGATTACATCGACCCCAGTAATCAACTGGTACTTATTTCATTGATCCAAGAAGGATGAAAGGCAAAGCCGACCTCAGCGGAATTTGAACTCAGAACGTACAGATGGATGAAATATCGCAAAGCATTTTCCCCAGTATGCTAATGATTCTGCCAGCTTGTCATCTTCATTTAATAATGATAATAATGATAATAATAATAATAATAATAATAATAATAATAATAATAATAATAATTATCATAATATAATAATAATAATAATAATAATAATAATAATAATAATGGTGTCAAATTTTGGCAAAAGGCCAGTAATTTGGTGGGAGGGGGCAAGTCGATTACATCGACCCCAGTACTCAACTGGTACTTATTTTGTTGACCCAAGAAGGATGAAAGGCAAAGCTGACCTCAGCGGAATTTGAACTCAGAACGTACAGATGGATGAAATATCGCAAAGCATTTTCCCCAGTATGCTAATGATTCTGCCAGCTTGTCATCTTCATTAATAATGATAATAATGATAATAATGATAATAATGATAATATGTATGGAAGCACTCCATCGGTTATGACGATGAGGGTTCTGATTGATTCGAATCAACGGAACAGCCTGCTTGTGAAATTAACGTGTAAGTGGCTGAGCACTCCACAGACACGTGTA
>NC_043023.1:7714128-7716628 GCF_006345805.1 Octopus sinensis
GTAGTAGTAGTGTAG
The DNA here is from genome assembly GCF_006345805.1 of Octopus sinensis. Taxonomy (NCBI): domain Eukaryota; kingdom Metazoa; phylum Mollusca; class Cephalopoda; order Octopoda; family Octopodidae; genus Octopus; species Octopus sinensis. The sequence goes on from NC_043023.1 coordinate 7,714,144, forward strand.
TAGCAGCAGCAGCAGCAATAATAGTAGTAGTAGTAGTAGCAGCAGCAATAGTAGTAGTAGTAGTAGTAGTAGTAGTAATAGTAGTAGTAGTAGTAGCAGCAGCAATAATAGTAGTAGTAGTAGCAGGCAGCAATAATAGTAGTAGTAGTAGCAGCGGCAGCAATAGTAGTAGTAGTAGTAGTAGTAGTAGTAGTAGTAGTAGTAGTATTGGCTGTTGTTGTTGTTGTTGTTGCAATTGTTGTTGTAATGATTGTTGTTGTTGTTGTTGTTGCAGACCTATTGACTGTGGAGATTCCGATATCGTTCACGCGGGAAAAGGTGAGTGAGTGCAGCCTTTATCAGTTCCCAAAGAAGCACGTGTACTCGCTGCAGGTGTCCGTGTCGCACATGCACCGGAGCAGGACGAGGGCCGACATCAAGGAGTACGTCATCACGTGTTCGTTCGAGCGGCACGGCAGAGTAGTCTCCAAAAAGATACCACTGGACGTCGACAGTTTCAACTACGAAGAAATCATCATAAACGAGGGAAAGATGGTCGATATTAAGGTGTCCCTCTTCTTGGAAAATATGAATGGACAAAAGATTACGGAGAAAATAGAAATCGGAAGAAAGGTATTCATTTATTTGTCTTTTATTAATTCCTTTTACCATCTGACCGTGGCCGTTGCCAGCGCCGCCCCGACTGGCCTCCGTGCCAGTGGCATGTAAAAAGCACCATCCGACCGTGGCCGTTGCCAGCCTTGCCTGGCACCTGTGCCGGTGGGACATAAAAAGCACCATCCGATCGTGGCCGTTGCCAGCCTTGCCTGGGCCCCGTGCTGGTGGGACATAAAAAGCACCATCCGATCGTGGCTGTTGCCAGCCTTGCCTGGCCCCCGTGCCGGTGGAACATAAAAAGCACCATCCGATCGTGGTCATTGCCAGCCTCGCCTGGCCCCCGTGCTGGTGGCACGAAAAATGCACCACCCAACTGTGGTCGTTGCCAGCGCCACCCCGACTGGCCTCCGTGCCTGTGGCACGTAAAAAGCACCATCCGATTGTGGCCGTTGGCAGCCCCGTCTGGCACCTGTGCCGGTGGCATGTAAAAAGCACCATCCGATCGTGGCCATTTGCCAGCCCCGTCTGGCACCTGTGCCAGTGGCACGTAAAAAGCACCAACCGATTGTGGCCATTGGCAGCCCCGTCTGGCACCTGTGCCGGTGGCATGTAAAAAGCACCATCCGATCGTGGCCATTTGCCAGCCCCGTCTGGCACCTGTGCCAGTGGCACGTAAAAAGCACCATCCGACTATGGCCATTTGCCAGCCTCGTCTGGCACCTCTGCCAGTGGCACATAAAAAGCACCCACTACACTCACGGAGTGGTTGGCGTTAGGAAGGGCATCCAGCTGTAGAAACATTGCCAGATCAGGCTGGACCTGGTGCAGCCTCCTGGCTTCCCAGACCCCAGTTGAACCATCCAACCCATGCTACCATGGAAAGCGGACGCTAAATGATGATGATGATGATGACGTTCTAATCATTGGTCAGCGGCCATGCTGGGGCACCGCACTTAGAGTTCTAATTTTTTAGCTGAATGTATCCATTATTACTAGGTTGAGGAAAAAGTTTGTGTGTCGTGTTAAAATAATGATTTTTTATCTCTTTTACTCTTTTACTTGTTTCAGTCATTTGACTGCGGCCATGCTGGAGCACGGCCTTTAGTCGAGCAAATACCCCAGGACTTATATTTTGTAAGCCTAGTACTTATTCTATCAGTCTCTTTTGCCAAACTGCTAAGTTATAGGGACATAAACACACCAGCATCGGTTGTCAAGCAATGCTAGGGGGACAAACACAGACACACAAACATATGCTCACACACATATATATGTATATACACATGTATACGATGGACTTCTTTCAGTTTCCGTCTACCAAATCCACTCACAAGGTTTTGGTTGGCCTGAGGCTATAGTAGAAGACACTTGCCCAAGGTGCCATGCAGTGGGACTGAACCCGGAACCATGTGGTTGGTAAGCAAGCTACTTACCACATCTCTTGACAATCGATGGTGGTGTATTTATGTCCCCGTAACTTAGTGATTCAGCAAAAGAGACTGATAAAATAAGTACTAGGCTTCCAAAGAATAAGTCCTGGGGTCGATTTGCTCGACTAAAGGTGGTGCTCCAGCATGGCTACAGTCAATGACTGAAACAAGTAAAAGAGGAAAAGAGTATATATATTTATGTTTATATGTGTGTATATATATGTGAGTCGATTTGCTCAACTAAAGGTGGTGCTCCAGCATGGCCGCAGTCGACTGAAACAAGTAAAAGAGTATAATACAAATTTCACATTGCTTATCAGTTCCATCCACACTGACGTTACAGAATTACCTCCCTTTATTCACTTCATGAGATAAAGATAAATTTCAGAGTTAAAAATTGGCTTAGTGGTGAGAGTATTTGGCTCTCAGTTATAAGGTCGTGAGTTCAATTCCCGGTG